>NC_057770.1:5222371-5382894 GCF_014825855.1 Bombus pyrosoma | reverse complement strand
AAAAAAATCGCGAACACGTAGCGCGGTAGCCACAGCCACGACATTTTCTAAAATAATTGTTCATAATTAATTAATTAAAGGGAAATTTCGGTCGAAATTGGTGTGTGAATCTTACCAGAGGTTCTACCTTTGTCTTACGATGTTGAAAATTCATAACTTTTACCAGAGAACAGAGTAATTAAGAAATAATCATTAACATTAGAGGGAGAAGTACGTCTGTCCTTGCCGCGTAATATAGCTCCTTCTTAATATACCTTCTTGCACGTTCTATGCTCCTTACTTTCCTGTTATTTTGCCGCAGTTGCAGCCGTCTTCCGACGACCCCTCATCACCCAGGGGCAACTCCGTCAATTTTTGCATGATTTTCGCTACACGTAGTTAATTTACGATCTTTTGTGTACGAAGGACTTGGCACAGGATCTAAGGATGCTCCTACGGTTGACTAAAGGTTGACTATAATAATCGATCGTGAAATTGGCCAGTGGTCAACCTATAGTCAGCTATTTCAGGGGGAGAAGAATTTATATGTCGGGTTGGCGTTATGATTAGGGTTGGGGTTAAGGGCGTGAAACGAATCTTCGTTATGGTTAGACTTTGTCGTTATGCAATAGAGAAGGTATTGACTAGTGCAAATATGATTGTTACAAATATCGACAAGTAACCGTGGTAATTAGATACTCGAGACGCTAGTGACAATGATTCTAGGTTCGATAACGAATCCACGGTCAACGGGATTGACATTGAACATTTAACTAACATTTAAGTTATTAATTTATAACATTCAAGCCATTAATTTACTACATTTAAACTGTTATTTTATACATTTAAGCTACTAACTTCTAACATTTAAGCTATTAATTTATAACATTTATGCCATCAATTTATAACATTTAGACCATTAATTCACAACAATCCAACCAATAATTAACAACATTTAAGCAACTAATTAACAACGATTAAACTATTAATTTATAACAATAGAAACATTAATTGCCAACATTTAAGACATTAATTTATAACAATCAATCCATTCTTCGAGGAATCAATAAATCCCTCGCAAATAGCCTAATAGTACCCGGTAATTGGCATCGTTTTCCAAAAAATTAGTCAGTTGATTAATCTTTGGGAAAGGATGTCAAGCTGAGAACTACGCACCAGTCCAGTTTGGATCACCGAAAGCCACCAAGAGAATTTTGGATGATCTAGACTAGACTGCAATAATCCATTCTTTTGCCATCCAGAAAATTATATTGCCTTACATACGTATTACCTATTATCATTTTATACTCTCTTTTCCTTCTTTTCTTACTTCTTTCGGCTTTCTCACGCATCCAACGTTTACAATACAATACAAATTTTTACATATTTTACAATTTTCTAACAAAGCTAACCCATGTTTTGACAAATTCCCATGCTGAATCATCATCGCTAGTACCTTTCCTGCTCCACCTTTCCTGCTCCACCAATCCAAGTTAGGAACGCGTTTATTTTATTTACGCATCTTTATTTCACACCTTGTCTTTTCACCCTGTATTTTTACGCTCTTATCATTACCTGCTTTACGCAAAACGTTTCACATTTCCAAACGCTTTTATTTACACATTTACGAGCAACCAACGAGATAATACATTTTCTCATTATCAACGATTAAACTCTCTTTCCCTTCTTCCTCTTGTTAATCCTCTTGCTGCTCGTTGTTATTCGTCGCAGTCCATTTCTCCAGATGCATCGTTCATCCATGCTCGCAGGGCAATTTATACAAAGGAAAACAAACCGATAACGATAACCTATAACCAGACATGAGGTAATTAGAATTATACTTCGCGTTTTATTTACCAGAATTTGCGATCAACGTACCTTTGCGTTAAATTTCCATATACACAAAATATCTTACGTGGCTCCGACCAACGAAAAACTCTGCAACGGTGTAACATGCGCTCGTCAGACGACCGAGTCACCATCATGAACTACGTAGAGTTCGGATCGATCACTTTGTCCAATAAACTATTCTAATACTTTCGAATAAATTTAATATCGTATGAAAGATCCAATCGACGTGTTGCCCTTGTTACGACGCTATTGCGTCGATGTCGTCTTACTTCTCTGTCTTGCATATAATTTTAGTATCGTCTTACTTAGTTTAGTTAAACGAAACTAATGCATACGCTGTCACAGATGTTACCCCACTGTAAGTAGAATTCACTGCAGTGATACTGGTAACTTTTCGCAAATATTTCTCGACGAAATTTATGCGAGTTCGCCCCTTATATGTATACGAAAAAGTTGATTGAAATATTGACTTCTACAACATGTCGAAATATCATCGAAATCGAAGCCTAGTCAGTCTTTCTACAGTTTTGATCGAATCTTCTTTTTAAAACGATCTTTAAAATGGATCCTTAAGATGGATTCCGTGGATTTTTCGTTGAGACAATCATTTTCTATGCAAACTTTTGGAGAAAAGATTCAAATTAAAATACTGGGATTCAACAACTCCTGATTTGATTATAGCTCGGACAAACAAGGGAAGAAAAGCTGTCCCATACGCAATGGCCAGGATTATTGGCATGTTCAAAGACGAGAAAAAGTCGTCAAGCCGATTTAATAATTCGAGGTTGTTTATGATTACATGATGTACACGTAGCATGCAGTATGCTGTAAAATTCACTAACTGTCACTACATATATGTATGCACCTCGAGAAGAATAACGCGCATATACACTTACCTGTACTTACCGAATCTTTGCATTCAAAAATTCAATCACCGTGACGCAACGAGGAGAACGGAAAAACCAAGAAGGAGATCAAAGTCAAGATAAGGTGCGAGTTTCAATATGCGTGCATCATATATTGCCTTTACTTTAATACTTAATTGTTGTTTTGTGTTTTACTTTCTATTTCTAATACTGGTGTTGCTAAACATGCCAGTTGTTGTACCCTGAGTTTTTTAAAACGTATCCTTATATTTATCGCAGAAATAAAATGAAAGCAATCTCTTTATCTATTAAACCCCTACGATATTTATTAAATATGCAACTAAAATATACTGCTTTTTAATTTCGTTAAAAGTTCATGTAGTTGAAAGCAACACGGTAAAATAACTCATTGCTGTTTGAATAATCTGAAAGTATGTGTTACAATAAAATTATGTACAATCTTACCATCGTATGAAATGAGTCGCGATAGAAAGTATTTACCGCGAGAAAAGTTTCCATTGACATGGTCGCTACTTTGAAAGCTGTGATTTTGCTAAATACTAAAGTCCTTGCGAGTAAAAATTTATATAAATTACGACACCTTTTAGGAAATATATACCACATAGCCTCGCATCTAGATGAATTAATTATCAATTAACTCTTGAAATATAAGAGTGCAAACGTTTCAGAAAAGTAAAGGAGGTATTCTTACGCCGCGTTGTACACCTCTTCGCTGTGATTCAATAATCTTTGCCCAGGAAGGCAGAGAACGAATATGTGAGCAGCTTGCGCGAATGTAAATGATCCAAATCGTATCGTATCAGCTGCATTGCCTAGTTTCATTACAGTCTAAAAATAGTGAAGCGTTTACAGATTTGAATCAAAGAAGAATATTCTAATTTAATTATATAATGTTGTACAAATACTCGCTTCGACTCCTGCAATGCTAAGGCAGACAACGTTAAAGAACAATTGAACGAATATGGATTTGGCGAACAATGATTCGACAAGATTACAGTATCTAAGAAAAATAAAATCCATCTGTCGGTGTGGAGTGAAAGAAACAAACAGTATGACTGTACACTAGGATGGACCTTACTCAACTTATTTGTCAAAAATTAATTTTGAATTCTTGTTTTCAAGATACCCCTTAAAATAGTACCACTAGATGAATACATAATCTATGAAAAATTTAGAATCGAACGGCAAATCGTGTCACGTTGACTTTGAAAATTTATTTGTTCTTGTGACTCGTTTCTACGCGTTGCGATACATCGTAAGTATGATATGTCTCACGTGTCTCAGATATATCGTTGAATTTATCTTTTTTTTTTTTCTTTTATCTTCTTACGCAAGCGTAGCCGGCAGTCTCGCGGCGGCCAGATTAAGGAAACAACTAGCCTAAAACCGCCGAATACATTGGTGATATTCATTTTTAAATGAATTATAATAGCCGTTTCTTACAGTCTTGCATGTGCACGTTCTGCACGGCGTCGTTAAGCTCGCCCGATCTTCGTGTATAAACAGAAGATAAGCGGCTGGCGGTCGGTAACTAATACCGACCCCTTTCGCTGTGACAGGCGTACAACTGTAGTAGGCAGAAATACCGGTGTAGCGGTACCGGCGTCTTTTCTCCAATATCACGAAAGCTAAGCGAGTTCAGCCCTTGAATGTACATATCCAAAAATCATTGAAATCGAAGGGTACTTAGCTTTTCTACAGTTTTACGCAATTTCAGGAAGTACAATTGATACACGATACTAGACGAAAAACTAATAGAACTACAAGGAAGCGAAATATTAGAGCCAGAATAATCAGAGGAGGAGATATCGAATAGCCGATATAAGGAACAAAATTGATATCAAAACATTCCTAGATGATAGAGATAAAGCTTTAGCCTCAAGATACTGTCCGATATATAAATATATATATATATATATATATATATATATATATATATATATATGTATAAAGAATTTAACAAATTCAAACGGGGAAGAATACTTAGGCCTTGTATTACCAATAATTTACAGGATTAGGACAATTGTTCAAATATGCTTAGCTGGGAGGCATGAATGTAGTATAGTATCAGAAGGGAAAGGGAAAAAAATAAAAAAAAATGACGGGCAAGTATGCCAACTGTGTAACATGAGAAGGGAAGAAACCTTGAAATTTGAAACACATCACTATTTGATCGCTGTGCGCGATCTTGGCACAAATTCACTTTATTTATGCTTGGTTTAACACTTGACGAATTCGCTTCTACAATGAATTATCATTTACACGACTATTTTGTAGTACAAGAGCGGAACGCGGTCGTTTTTCTATCAGGTCTCGGAATTAGAAACGACTCTCTCTCCTCGAATATCTGATCGATATCGCTAAGAAGATCGTCCTTTTCCTATTCGCCCGGGGCTCGTCCGTTGGCTCTGGCATTCTACACTGCGACTATCAATTACTGTCAAATAACCGAGTTCCGCGGTATGGCAGCGATATAACGTATCTCGATATGTCCCCAATATCAACGATATGGTATACAGAGAGAAGAGAGAAAAGACTTCCAACAGGTACTAAGCATCGAGAACAGAAAAGAGGCAAAAAACATTTTTAATTACGTGCAACCAACGATAAAGATGAGAAGACCGCACTTGGATCGGCAATAAAGCTTAATATATGTGAAAAGATATTTTTATATACAGACATAAATGTGAATATAGCTGTATGTACGTACTGTATGTATATATCATTGTATCGTATAGCGTAATACTAGATATTACATATTAATTATTAAGAGAGAGAGAGAGGGGGGGGCAGAGAGAGTTAAAGCAATATAATAAAATAGCAATATAATATAGGAACTAAGAACTCGATGTAGAAGTCTGATACAGTGTAGGAAACTAGGAATAAGAATGCAACAACCCCTCGTTGTATTAGGCCTTGAGCCTAAATTACAAACAAATAATAATAATAAATATTGTTTCAGAGCGTAAGAAGACAAATTCAACGATAAGATGAACATTTATACTTACTATATATACTACGACGTAGAGAAACTAGTCACAAAAGTAAAAAAATTTTTTGCAAAGTCGATATGATACCATCTCCCGTCGCCTGGTCGATTTAAAATTTTGTACAAATCACTTTTTCATCCAGTAGCACAAGGAGTGTCTCGAAAAACTTTGATAACGGGAGAATCCAAGTCCATCCTACCGTACACTAAGGCTACCGACCTTATTGCATTTTGATATTCTTTTATACAAAGAAACAGTTTCGTACAAATTTTCTTCTCTTCTTCCGGCAATAATTCGGTATTTTTGTAGCTTTCTAATAAACGATAATCCTTTAAATTTATCAAACTACTCGCATCCAAAATGTGCACAGTTCTCAATTCGTAACTAGAAAAATTTCCTTTTCACATCAGAATTTTAAACATAATTGAGATATATGTAAACTTTACCTCACAATTGCGAACAAAGCACAGCCATGTTGGGCGTATAGCATGTACGTAGTATCACAAGATGCAATTAAATTGGCAATCATGGCTATTGTCATGTATGAATGTATGAACAGATAATAAAAATATTGTTGTGTGTCCACGCCATAATCGAGTTCAATTGGAAAGCTTTTCTCTTCTGAATGATTCGAGGGTATAATGAAATCGATTAGCAGCGATATTGCTGGTATCGTTATGTAAGCCACCACTGTTGTGTAAACGTATACTAAGATGGGAATAAGAAAACTTTTTACCCTTTTAAATAACTCTGAAAAAAGTTCGAGATCTCAGACACTTACAGGCATAATAAAGTGTAATTTTTCTTCCTTGTACGTCATAATACCGAAGAATCAGCTTTTCTGGACGATTCGCATAGTAATTGTGGTTATTTTTAATGAACAAGAGTACATCCCTCATCTGTTGAAAGAAGAATAGGACAAACATCATTTAATGAAAATAAAGAAAGAAAAGTTTGTTCTAGATTCTCCTAGAGTGTAGGAATTTGCAAATATATTTTCGAAAGTTTTCTTCATATTTTCATCGTCGTGTGTAAATTTTAATTGCAACGAGAAACAAGTTGCTTTCATCTTGTGAAAATTATTCCCTATGCAACGATTGAAATAGAACCCGTTAATTAAATTAACAAATCGCCCTCAATCCTTGATAAATATTTCTTTGCTAAACGAAATAGATGGATGTAGTACCTTTTTTGTGTTAAAAATTGCGTTGAGATACATCGACATAGAAAGGAAGAGTGCTATGATCGGTGGCATGCATTCGATGGCTAAACCGTAGTTGACACTCAATGCATTGGACAATCCTCTAATCTGGAAAGATCCATATATACGACATAAAATTACAAGAATATGTAAACAAAAGTGTTTGATTACTCGAGAAGAGTTACAAAATTCTATTCCATGCCAAATTATTACATTCTTCTATAAAAGATGTAAATTCTCATTAACATACAAGTATAAATAATTCACTAAACGCTTGAGATTATCTCTTTAAACTGTCATTCACCGATCGTACAAGATCCACGTATCTTAACCTAGTTAAATGATCATTAGCAAATTCGTTTTACGATCACTTAGTCGGGAATTACTGTACTTCAAAAAGAACAATCTCAATTAGATGACCTCCAATAATTTCTCCGCTTGTTTATAATTACAATTGCACAACGTTTATTGTGATGCAAAAGAAAAAAAAAGAAGAAAATATATTATATGAAACAAATGCTATATATTCCAATCAAAAAATCGTATAAAAATAAAATTAATTCACACGTCACGCTGTTAGCTTTACACATCAAGAGGATTAAAGACACCGTCCGCACGAAGGGTTTATTTCATTCTAAAATGAAAATCGTTTTACTGCAGGCAATCATTTTCCTATAGGTTGCTTTCAGCGACTCATTTAATATGATAGCAGTCAGCCGTTTCGCTTATTAAGTATAATGTTCTCCGTATAATCACGAAAAGAAAGAAAGAAAGAAGAGATGATGAAACAACAATCTTCTTTAATTAGCTATCATTTTGCGAATATATCCGACATGAAAGGAATAGAAACTGGAGGGAACCTTGTGGGATAGGTAGACGTGAAAATCTTGTCTCTCCCATTTAATTAATACGGAACAATGAACTGTTTCGGCTATTTAAATAATTAACTGGCCCGTTAATGATTTAACAAGCAAATTATCGTCAATTTCAACTTCGTGCAAGTTTTATTGATTCGTTTTTACACTAGTCTACGACATACGTTGTATGTAAGTCGGAGCAATGAATGAATCGTGATGATAATCGGCATGGATTTCTTCGAGCAGCCTGCCTTTCGATTGAACAAGCGTCTTTTATCATTCGTAGGAGTGTGGCCATTTCAGAATACTCTGCCGAAACTATCAAGGCAAAGTGTTGTTTTAATCCCGATCATCGTTCTCCTTACGGCCGAGGTAATTGAATAGGAGAGAAACGAATTAATTTTTATAATTACATATAACTAGATTGATTCTATTAAAACAAAAGTCTGTAATGATATAGGATAAAATTACAAAAATACACGATAGAATTTTATTATAGTTTCGTCTATGGTTCGATAAATTTGATATATTCCATGCCAAATCATCTTAAAGCACAACTGTTTGATTATAAATTTGCACTGTGTGTTTGTGATAGTGAAAAGGAAATCCACTGTTTAAACGATGTAATATTTCCAATTAAATTAGATAAGTGCGTAAAAATTGCCAAAATTTTGTAATAGGATTTAGCTATTATACAATCTGAAATATATCGATAAATGTAATACCTTATGTTGTAACTGCAAACAAAACAGTTAAGGTGTAACAAGAATACCATATGCAAGGATCACAATGAATTGTCACGTAACAGTGCATCGTTACAGGATTAAAATATTTGTCGGAAACAACATTGTCAACTTGGTAAGGTGAACGCGAAATTTATTGTGCTTTATATATTGTACAGGGTATATAAATATTGTTGGTAATGATCATCACAGCGTGATTCTATATTTTCGATTCGGTGAATGTTTGACTAAAAAAAAGAAAAGTCGTCTGTCAAAATTGTCCTTGAAAGTCAAGGTCAAAAGGTCAGATTTTTTGCTTGCCTCATATTATACTCGTCGCGAAAACCAACTTTGTAACATGAACCACGGGCTGCAACTCAACCGTTCTCCTGAAAAATGATGTTAAAGTTTCAGTAATTATTAAACTGACAGTTCACATGACTGTGTTTAAGTTTACAATGAGAAAGTATTGTAAATAGCGCGTTAATGACGAAACAGCAGGGAACAGTGGGAAATAATGGAAGACCACTACGTGCAGAGATGATTCCTAGGTAACGTGATTTTCAACGATTATATCAGCAATTTGATAATCAAGAATTAATATTGTAACGCGTCTGATCACATTACCGAGCAGGCGGATGCCGCATCCATTGATGGTAAGTTATCGTATTGCTCTTGCTTTTCCACTAATGGGATTATACAGAATAGCTCGTCAAGTGCCAATCAATCGTATGAAAGTGCGAAAAATAATGATGAAATTTGCCACGTTCAAGCACTCCAACCAAATGACTATGCTGCTCGACGAAATTTTTCCCGCTGAATGCTAAATATATTGCAACGCTAACCACGCTTTTGGCAACGTTTGTTTTGTTACAGAAAATTTGTTACAGAAATTCCTAAAAATGGTTGAAAGATTTAATCATGTATGCTTCACCAACAACCTATGGGCAGGAGTTATCGTGAATATGTTGCACCTGTTAACTTGTAACTCTAAGCAACAAAATGAGGCCAATAACGTGGTTCCCAATAATTCTAAGTAATATGAAAGGTGCTGCGACAACATATAACATTTTTAAAATTTACACTACCAGGAGTCATTTAACAATGCAAGCACACTATTGTAAGCGGATCCTAGCTTCTAGGACATAACATTAGGCGTTTACGTAACAAAGACGATATAGATGGATAGGAACGCGATACACAATGATGCACTAGCACAATGTCCTTTTCTTTCTTTTTTCTTTTTTTTTTTCGTCCTGTGCCGTTGCTTTAATGTTCAATATATAAACAAAAAGACTGTCGCTGGATACCTCGGCAACACCTCGGAAGGACAGGTGTTGCTCGTGGACAATTAAGCACCTCTGTGATAGGTTACCAATCTTGATATGTATAATCTTATCAATTTTAAATCATGGATAAAAATTCATAGAATTAATAAATTTTACGTCATTAGGTCAGTGATGAAAGTAAAATGGATAAATGTTGTGGATCAGAAAGCTATCGTTACGTCGATTCTTATTTACGGTCAATTTGTACTTCTGCTTTTATCATTGCCGTAGACGAACGGGCATGTAAAACAGATACGTCGCGTCAGAAATAATATTTACTGTCCGTCAACTAGTAGAACTACTATTAAAATGAAATCTAGGTTTTATTACAACTAAAACATAATCGCAAAAAAATTAAATTTCATATTAAACCTAAGAGAAACATTCGTGTATTGAGACTATATTAAAATTATTGCATCACTCTCTTGATTCATTACCTCTCGATAGGTGACGTTTTCGTTTCTTCTCTAAAAGTAAATATAGTATACAATTAATTTCTTCTTTTTAGGCAACGTAGTTTGATTATTGCGCGATTTTGTTACCTTTATACTTGCCTATCTCGGTTAGAAGAGCACGTATGAACTTTTCTGTAGGACCGTACAATTACATATAGGTTCTTGCAGCGTGAAACCACAGACGAGTATTTATTAGTCAACGATGAAATTAAATAGGTTCTTGGATATGTGAGCGTAATGTTGCTTCCAGCATTTGGCTGATGAGGGGTGAGAGGGGGTGGAGGGGGGAGGGGGGACGGCAGTACTAGTCGGGAAACAACCAGAACAATGAGCAACGTGCGTTAGCAACATACAGCGAACACTCTTATTTCCTCTCTGGTTGAAGACGAGAGGCCGTGTTGCAGGTTACAGCCGCAAGTTATCGCGGTCATGCACGATATTCGACCGCTGATATGTATAGATATTACGAATACCGAGACTCCGTGAAACCGCGTAAGACAACTTGATCGCGGGCATATTGCAGCTTTAGTACGAAGCACCACTATAGGCTGTCCGGTGTACTTCGCTCTGCTGTACTCCCCATAACTCTCACAGCACTCAACATTTCGCCACTACATACATACATACATACATACATACATACCTTATATATTTATAATCTTGTGTGTTTCTATAAGATTTAGTATGTGGCGGCACCCGCCACGGAATTTTCCGCTGGCTCCGCGATGCGAGGCGTTAGGCCGTCAAGAGCGCAGCATCGGCGTGCCTGTTGTGTCATCGATATCCCCATGGTTTTCCTTAGTCAAATTCTCGGAAGAGCAAGCACGTGGCATCTGTCACGGCACTTCTAATGAGCGCGTTCTAGTGGGGATGTCGATGGGCACCGAAAGAAAGAATTCGTTTGTCTCGGATGGTGTCATTCGATCCTGCGCTACGAAACGAAAAACAACTCGGTGTCGAGTCGAAGACGAAATCGACGACGATTAACTTGCGACTTGTGTAGCGACGCTCGCCGTGAGCATTACTTTGTCACGAAACAATAAACTGGACATTATCGTTAAACATCTTCCCGTGTACGTTCATTAGCCCCACGATACTCATAATCACCTCAAATACGAAAACTCTATAATGCTATACGATTTCAAACACGATTCGCACGAATATAAATACGTACCCACAAATTTCAGGTATTACTTTATTTGTAAACAATCTGTTTGTAAGAGTTATTAGTTCCTATTCCCTCCAATCAGAACTGTGGTTAACAATAATTCTCCTGTTCACGAGTTAGGAGGTTTCTAATTGTGGTATATAGGTATACTTTTACACGATTGACGTAAAACTGTGTTAATACACAGTTTGTCCTACCTTTTAGTACTACTAACAGTAAAATGCGTGAACGAAGAAGTTTGTCTTGTTTGATATCGAGCTACTTGAAAACAAACTCTCGTTCACCTCGAACGGTGGCGTCAGCAACCCCGACGTCGCCCACGCGCATGCACTACCCTGATCGGGGGTTGAGAATGAGGCGACGAGCAGCAGAGAGGGAGAGAGAAATCGAACGCCAACACCGTTTCTCACAGTTTCCTCTTGTTGTTCGCGCGTGCATCAAAAATATTTTGCATAATCGCTGCGTGGCTCTCAGTGGACGTGGAAACGACGAAGAACAGGACTTGAAATCGGCATTTTCGCTTCAGAATTAAAATCCGAAAGAAAATAATAATTTTATGATAACACCCGCGTCTCTTCTATCGTGATTCTGGTGGATTCGATCGTGGAATGCGAGGGCTGCGACATTATCATCGAGGACATCGTGAAAGCTAAGGACTCGGTTTGATCATAGCTAGGAAACGCTAAGGAATAACTGCTGATTACTAGCGAAAAGGCATGTAAGTAAAAATAAAGTTTAATATGATACGTTCAGGATGCTCGTATACATGTGAATTGGGTAACCATGGAGTCCACACAGAGTCGTACGTGACAATATGGAGGAAAGGCGAGTCGCGTGACGCAAGGACGCTGAAAGACGCGTTCTCGTGCTACTGTTTGGGAAAGGAGCTTGGTGGAATTTCTAAAAGGTGGATTTTACGAAAGGATTTTGTCGGTTTGGAACTATGCAACGTACGAGAGACGAGTGAGTCGTTCGTTGCATGTCCGATTTAACGAAATGCGAGATACGTACGATATGTAGAAGCGGTAACGAGAGATAATTTAGATTATGTGAGATAATTTTAGATTACAAGTGTTTAGGCATTGTTGGATTGCGAGATGGGTAGTTAATGTTTATGTTTTTAAGTTAAGATGATTAAATGAACTCACGCTTACGCGGAAAATATTGAATTCGCTTGTACCTTATTCTACTATATAGAGAATATTTATCGTATCAGTAATTAATTGAATAATATTCATGGTTACAGAAAGTAAGTACTAATATCTTTTTCTCGTGTATATTTATAATTAGTGCCCGTGTAGCATTTTTATTTTGGTTTCAGTTTGGTTTACTTATTGCATTGATAATTTAAGGGACTTCAATATTTTTGTTAAAATTACAGATAATTCTGATAATTATTAGTTACATTTGTGAATACAGCCACAAAGGCAAAGGTCTCTACAAAAGGTCTCTACACAATTTTGCTCGTTTAACTTTTCAGCAAGATAATGTACATAGTATGTTATTTGGAGAAATTGAGTTCTAAATATTCGAATATGTTTTTTTGCAATTGCTTGACGTACGTACGGTTTACATACGTATAAGAATATGGTACGATGTATGAATATGAATGCATGTAAACCAGAACGATGTGTGTATGTATGTGCAGGCCTGGATATGTGAGAAGCGAAGGAAAAACGGCTCACAATTGATGAAAAGAAGCGAAGACGGTTATACATGTAGTTATGATACGCGAGGACAACACTTGTATTGCCCTACTTTCGGTCTAATAATTTTTTTCTTTTTTTTTTTTTTTTTAACTTATAAATTATTTTATTTAAGCTTAAAAGACAGACAGTATCTCTGGTTTCTCTTTCAAAACCTTATTCTACGTATATATACGGGCTCGTCCGGGATAAAGACGGGATCTACGACTACACGAGGTAGTGACGAGAAAAAAAGAAGTTGACTAACGAAGAAGACAAATGAGGATAGATGAGTCATCTAGAAAAGAAGTTGAGAAAAAGAGTTTGCACTACATTGCAAACTGTTAGTGGGAAAACATTAATCGGATAATGAAAATATCGTAGAAAGAAACAAAAGATGTACTTGTAAGTTTAATCATTCAATGGCCAATGTCAATGTATGACAGCTGAATGTTGTAAAGTATGTGTAGAGTCCTCCAAGCCCAATAAATAGGAACAGTAACAATGGAAAGTCAAGATGGTATGTTGGACTCTTTGGTCCAACGTCCGATTACGTAAATTCCGATTTCCTTAAGGCCTCTCCTCCTCGCATTGCCACATGCTCCTACATCGATATAGTATAGGTGCAAGTATTGATATTTAAATGATATGGTTATCAATCTCCGCGGTGATTCAACAAAAGAATAGAATCTGCGACCTCTGGCTATAGCCAGAAGTGTGTCGTGTGTTATATGATACGATGGTACCGCGAAGTCTGGTATCATATATGTATTATAGCATGAAACTTGGAGCGAGTAACATCATCCTTACCGCATTAAAGTGTTTGATTTTTGAGAAAAATATTTAAAAAAAAAAACATATTATAAACATTATATTGTATCAGGTATTCTTTGATTTACGATACCAAAAAAGATATAACGTTACTCAATGTTATGAAAATATATGTATATAGAATATGTTAAATCTTTTATACTTTGCAATATTAAAAGAGTAGCTATATATTCTTTTATTTTTCTTAATTATCTCGATAACTATGGCTTAATCGGTAAGGTGGCGATTCTACGTATGTGAATAAATTAATCGGAAATAAATGATAGAAAAGGAATTTGTTCAAAAAGGTTTTGTTCATTTAGTATAGTATTCGTAATTGAAACGCCTAAAAATTGATATCTTTTAATCGATCAATTTTTTGATAAATCTCTTCAAGACTTATAATGATCAACAGTTTCCATTTAAACAAAAATCAATCTTTTCCCAACAAATGTTTTCATAAAAATGTCGAAAATGGACAATTATTATTTTTGGTGCTTGCTTCAAATCCATTTCCAAACACTAATTTTTCTCCTCACAAGCGATGTTAAGATAAATAGAAGGAACGACAGTTTTTACAATCCTTGTTTAACCAACTAACTTTACAGGTTCATTAAGCTACAAACAATCTAACGCGGATTAAAGGAATGAAATAACGATTTTTATCATCCCTGTGTGTTTCACCATCAATCCAACCCCTTTATCAGCCCTCCCTCCTCCTACTATCAATGAAACAACGTCTAAATGGTTCTATAGTATACGAAGGGCTTGCATTGTGTTCAAAATTCTCGTCAATTACTCAAACGAAGAAAACTTGTTATATTATAGGCAGACAAATTGTTTCATACTCATTCAAAAAACTTGCGATTTATGTTGCGCCGCCTTTTTCACGTGCTTATCCAATCATTCCAGCTGTTGAGCGAACACTTCTCTAATATCCATGCCACGATTGTAGCACGTGGCCTTAAACGAAACTCACTACCAGGAAGGGTAGAAAGGACACAGTCGATCGATGCGTTCCTGTATCTACGATGTACATAATGTATAGCACGCAACCCAAGCGGAGACAGTTAAAAGTTAAAGGGCTTGCAAGAGAAAACGTGATAGGGATAATAGAGAGGGGAGAGGAAGGTATACGAATCTTCTTTTGCTCGGAAAAATAGTCCGGTGGTTCATAGATCACAGTGCATATGCAATATGCAGCTCTCATTCTCTTTCATCGTGGACTCTCTTTTCTTCTCATTATCCAACGAACATCCGTGCCTTACGTAAAACAAATAATTGTTACACTATTACACTATGTAATATAGATTATTTGAATTATAAAATACAGTATGCTGGAGAAAATGTAAAAAGAAAAAAGGAAAAATGATTTTTCGCAAATTTGCACTAATTCTAAGGCAAAGTTTTATAAAGCTCAGTTTGTTAATTTCGTTCCAATTAAGAAAACCGAAGGCAATATCTCTTTTCATTTTCGCTTAAACGTTAACTAACCTATTTTATTGTTTACTTTTTAATTCGACCAGACGACGCATGTTCATTCTACCTTGTACTGATTGTATACTAATCTTCTAAAAAATGATGGTAATTATCGTAATAGATATTGTAATGAAGCTCTCAATGATTTTCGAAAATCTTCTCCTTAATATTTAATTGGCGTATTTTACTATTATTATTATCAAATTAGCAGAATTACGTACTATTATCAGTACGCTGAGTGATTTTTATTTTTGCTTTCTTCCTGAATTAAATTCGTCGATATTTCCAAAAATTTAAGTCTTAGTAAGTAATTGCTAGATGTCTGTTAGTTATCTTTCAATTATTATTAATGGAAAATTAGTAAAATTACTAGTACTATGATTAGTATTCAGTGAGATTCCTATTTTGTATCTAGTACCTTGCGTTTTCTCCCTTGAGAAAATACGTCGTTATCATAAAGAAAAATATATAGGCATAGCTGAAATAGATATGAATCGCTTTAATTATAGGATAGGCTACTTTGCACGAGATTCGAATAAGGGCAGGTCAAGAAATTCTCCGTGAATTGTTCCGTTAATTACCTCTTTGAAGTGCTTTGAGAATTGAGGTGAACGGATGAGAAAATAGAAGCCATAAGAAATAAGTAGGCGTGGAATAACAGAAATAAAATACAAGGCTAGTAAAACCCATACATACTTGCGTAAGGTAATCCATTGTTGGTTACGGGCCTTCTACGAACGATAAACAGTGCAGAAAGCAAAATCGCTTGGTATACATTGACGAGATCGTGGAATATCGTAGAAGAGCAAGAGATTTATTTAAAATAAGCGAACAAAATATGTAAATCTTTTATTTATTTATGTTGTTTATATATATTCATTCGTATGTAAGCCTTTTGAAATCTTCTATCAATGTAAATATTAAAGGTCTTTAGGATTAAATAAAAGAAATAGAAAATAATTGAAATAAAAGTTTATGATATAATTCTGCTCTTTCTGTTTATTTTACTACTGCTTCAACTGAGATATCCGATATTTATTGCTAATAAGGAGAAGACGTTTTAGAAAATTTATGAAAATTGTTTTCATTGCGATATTTAGAAATACATATGTATACATGTATATAGTCCGTAAATGTAAACTCAAGGATATCAGATTTTCTTACGTTTCATTCATTAATTTGTTGAAAATATAAAAAAAAAAAGACAACAGATGAAGAATTAAAATATCTTACTGTATCTTGTAGACAAGTTTAACATTGAAATGATACAATAAAAATATGTTGCAGAATATATTACGGAATGCATTATAGAATTAATGAAATAGTGTACATTGCAAGCATTCCGTATACATAAAGTGTTTCAAGATAAAATTCCAACGAAAAGATTTTAATTATAGAGTACTAAATGAAATATGTAACGCTTAAATCAAACAACTTTCTATGTAACTAAAGACTGGGGACTTGTGCAAAACCAGAAAGTCAGGAAAATAATACTTTGCTTAAAAACAACGTTCATTCGCTAAAAGAACAATTTCAAAAGTGACATTTAAAATTTCGTACTTATCAAAATATCAAAGAAATTAACATATGACAAATATTTTCGCTCAAACAGACAACGTAATATTCGCTATCTGCACTAAAACGATCTTTTTAATTATACCAAAATCATTCGATTTTTAAGCACCATATTTTAAAACCATGCGATTGAGATCAGGTTCCCAGAGAAACCCGCGCAAATGCATCTCTCGAGCCGAAAGCGTGATGGAAGCAACGATCGATTAAACGTTTCCCACTATGCCTGCCAAACCTTTCAAAAATATTCCTTTCGAAAGTAGAACCTAACCAAATATAAAGGATATCCTCGTGTAATCAAAATGTCTGCAATACTAGTAAAACTTCGGAAAAAACAGCAACTTTTAACTAGTCGAGAAATCGGAATGGTGAAGAAAAATGACGATGAAAATGATAAAGAATCGTTTAAAATACATGTTGCATAGGAAGAGAAAGCACAGAAAGAGAAAGAGAAAGAGAAAGAGACAGAGTGTGAGGAAGAGGAATAGGAAGAGGAAGAGGAAGAGGAAGAGGGGGAGAGAGAGAGAGAGAGAGGAAGATAGAAAGAGGGAGAGAAAGACGGAGCAGGAGGAAGAAGGTAGGGATAGAGTGGGCGAAAAAGAGACAAGGTAGAATGGTGACGAGAGTGGTAGGAGAGTGAAAGGAGAGCAAACGAGGGTGTTGGTTGCGAGTCGATAAACCACGGGAAACGCGAGCACCCTTGCGCACGACTTCAACATGGCGGTCGGTAAGTCCCATTCCTCTTTTCCTTAGAACCCTCGGGCTGGTAGAGAGGAAAGAGAAGAGTTATTGGTCATTTTACAATAGGTTCGATCCAGCGTTTTTCTTCCTTCGCTCCGACAGTGAAATGAAATGATTCCGTGGGATTGATGGATATCGCGGCCATGTGCGTGCGTGCGTGCGTGTGTGTGTGTGTGTGTGTGTGTGTGCTTTATCGTGTTTTATCGTGTTTTATCGTGCAAAAGCAGAAAGAATCCTTTCAATCCACCTGATTAACCAACCAGTCTGTCTTGGAACTGTGTTTTCAGACGAGGATTCGATATGCGGCTCAAGGAGGCTGTCGTCTCGATACCGCTGCATCCTGGAGGATTGAACAACAAGTAAGTGCAACTGCAAATTCGTTGAGTCAAAACCGGGTTAGTCGATGTTCGTGATCCGTCTTCACCGTTCCGTAATCGCACAATTTCGTTTCGTCACCGTGGTCGTCATCGTGATCCTCATTGTAATCGTGATCGTGATCGTGATCGTGATCGTGGTCGCTTTCGTTCGAAACGAGCTTTTTCACGAAAAAGGTTAAACAGTGGTATCAAGGTTTCCGTGAGCAGAAACAGTATTTCGTGCGACAAAAAGTTTTCTTTCAGTCGTTCTAATTGGAAATTTCTAAACGAATAATAAGGCTCTCTTGCCATCTTTTCCCCGCTAACTAGATCGAAATTTGTGTTTTGTTATCTTTCTTATCGGTTTTTCTTAGATTGACTATATTTTTATTCGTTCGATCAAAGATACGAACTTTGTTGTAAGTGAAAAATTTAGGGGGGTGTTCGATATTACGTTTTTTCGGGCTGGTTTTAATATTGTTGCGTCAACATTTTTAATGTTGTTGCGCTTAATTTGAAATGGTCATTTAGCATCGTTTAATCATCGCTGTAATAATTCCCATGAAATTAATTATTTTGCATTTTTGTTCTTCGATGAATACTATCACGAGAGTGAAGTGAAACATTAAGAGATTCACATGAATAGCATTGTCATGAACTTGAGTGCAATATTTATTTCAATATCGATTAATCACGTTTCACTTAATACTGCATCCTTTTTCTTTATTATCGTTAAGTAGAGTAGCTGATAATTCTTTGTAGAATTAGTAATTAGCTCACAGCTTAACAGCGTAGCTTTCACTGATCTAGCAACGAATAGCTTTAAATGTTACTTAACTAGTTTAAATCGTAGAATATTTATTCCGTGCCTTATTATTAGCAATGCCAAGGCATTTAACTGAAAAGGAAAAACCATAAGGTTAGTGTTGACTCTAAACGGTTCCCTTTTCATAGAGTTTACCGTATACATATAATATACATATACTCATTTGTATTCATTCTTATTATTTCTCTCTTGTTGTCTCCATTTTATTCACGCATTCCAAATATTCGTGCTTCTTACGATGTCGATGAGAAAGTAGAACGAGATTAAAGTAATTATTTACCTCGTTTAGATTCTAATTTATCGATGTTGTCATTTATAAATATTTCAACCTTTTCCAAATGCATCAAACACATATACACATACACGCACGCGCACGCGCACGCGTACTCACACGCATATACTATACATACAGATCACAATAAATGATTGTGCCGCATGTGTTTTGTAACCCTTCCTCCCCCTCCCCTCTCCTCCTCCTGCCTCCCGCCCCAAGACACGAGTTTTTTGAGAAAACAGTCTTACAGTTACACGTGCCTTGCCTAGCGAATAAAAAAATTTCCTTTGGTCGTTCAGTGATTTTTATAATTCTCTCCTGTAAATATCCTTAGACGTAAGGATCGTACATATCCTTAGCAAGCGATTACGCGAAATTAATAGTAATTTTATTTCCTTTAGTATGGTGTGTTGCCTTCATTAGATAGAGTTACGTTATCCCTTTTTAATATTCGAAAACGTTGCCGCCGTGTGCACGAGATTATGCGAGACCTTATTTTCTATAACACACGCGACACGACCGGATAGAAAATAGTCTTTTCGTGTTCTAACGACGAATGTTCGAACCATCGCATACATCTATCTCTGTCTTTGTGATCCCATGGCAATGAAATTGCACATTAACGCACTAATCACTTTCCTCGGTTGATTCAAAGATTCGACGGAAGCTAGCTTGAACGATGCCCTTCTGCGTTGCCTAACTCAACTTAAACTCAATTTAACGACCACCTACTGTTTGATCTCATAGATACATATTTGTAGATACTTTCTCCAATCAAT
This sequence comes from Bombus pyrosoma, assembly GCF_014825855.1. Lineage (NCBI taxonomy): Eukaryota > Metazoa > Arthropoda > Insecta > Hymenoptera > Apidae > Bombus > Bombus pyrosoma. The sequence continues at coordinate 5,362,934 of NC_057770.1, read as the reverse complement.
GATTGAATTAATCTCTTTCATAGAAATCTATGAAATTCCTCCTAATAAAAGAGGGAAGAAAGATGAATGTTGTTGGTTAATTTCTTATTAAGTTGGTTATTAAGAAAGTAAGTTGAAATAGAATTGAGAATTAATATTTGATTGATTTTCGAACAAAATTTGTTGACTTGTCTATATAGGGAAATTGACAGCGATGTCGATAAAATAAAAGAAAGAAACAAAAAGTTAGGGGGGGGGGGAAAGAAAATTAAATACCTGAAAGGAATACCTGAAAATACACTACATATGTCGTTTACAGGAAGTATAAACAGTTTTTTCGTATGCTTTGAGAATAAGTAATTCGCACAATTTTTTAAACGAAGTGAGAAAATAAAAATTCAATAAGTTTTAATCAATACCTGTTCAAGGTATATGTAATATTTAATTATAGAAATCGACAGTTGGTTAACAGTAACAGTTTCATTTTAAACCATTTTTGAAACGAGCTACAGTTTGGCAAATAATTGCGCGCGTACTTCCAAACGGGACGCTGTATTGATATGTACAATATACACACATATAAATGAAACTGCAAAAAAGTTACTTCATCTCTGATTTCAATGATTTTTGGATACGTTAAAACACGTTGACATCTTGAACAATTTTTTCCTGTTAAACGTATAACCGGCGATCCCGCTTTGTTTTCACGATATTCGCATAAATCTGTCAATACCACTACCTATGTATCCTGTTTAAATCCAACTCAAATCTAGCACTTATCTTTTGTTTATTCTACAATACGTATACACACGCGCGAGCGCGCACGTCAGTTTCTTTAAGCCCGCCATCGCTTACATCAAGCGATAACAATTATTCCGTTGTTTCGTAAAATAATATCGATTGATCAAGCGAGTGATGTGTAAGCTTTTATCAAGTTTTACCAAAAATATTTTAATTATTCTAATTACAATGTAATTAAAATACAAAACGCGTTCGAAGAAAAAGCAACGATAATCGCGCGTCGAGGTCCAAGAAAGTCAGTAAATAAAGCATTGCGCGATAAAGCTGAATTAGTAGTTGCTCGTAATCGCAAATTTAATTATTCGCAAAATTAGAGCGATATGAAAGAGCAGAGTGTAGCTCGTGCCACCTTGCAGACGTCTTACATGGGTGTGCTGCCTCTACTATATTTGCATCGTCATAGATCGTACGGGCCACGGCTAACGGAACGTATCGATCCATTTGGACTTATTTCTCTGTCTCACTCGCAGTCAGTTACGTAGGAGCGACCAGAACCAGCCGATCGTCGAGGAGATCGGAAATCGTAACGGAACTTCGTCGACGACCGTAGATACGGTCGCCAGGGGCCAAATCAACACCGAATTCGTTGTGGAAGTTGCGCAGGATTTTCGCGTCGCCGAAGACACGACCACGTGGTCCTCGTTTGCCATCACCCGCGAAAACGTGCAAACCAATAGCTCGAACAACGAGACCAGCAACCTGAACAACAACCTGACAGTTCCGAGAATCTGTAGGAACAGTTCCGTGGAGAGTTTGGCCGACTACGAAGGTAATCATTGTTTTTTGAAATAAGAGAAATTTTATATATGATTTGTGTAGTTTAGACAGTTCGATCAAAGTAGAAGACGAACGGAATGTTTTTGACACGCGGATTTTGATATCTTGCAGAATGACAAGTACATAACTCGTTGATCCATTGCGTTCCGTCATCTTTCTCGCAAAACTTTAATGTCGTATTATTCTACAGATACACGATGGACTTGATTTAATGGACGAAATTTGAGTAGCAAAGGTGATTTAGGTCAAAGATTCTATTGGAAGATGACTATGAGCGCTGTGAAAATGCGGATCTTTTTATGATTCCGAAAAAAGAGATTCCTTACGTTTACATTGTCAATTCAGCACTTCCAGTCGCATTTCCAGCACTTTCGGCTAATTTACTAATTAATTAGTATTAATTAATTACTATAGTGCAATAATAGGGAATTCTAGTAATAGTATAAGAGTTTACAAACAGCCATTACATGTATATCTGCAATTGCCGGAGCAGCGAATCGAACCATGTGAGAATGTTTAAGATCAACACGTGTGATTTAATGAAACGATTCAATGAAACTATCGCCCGGTGACGGGCGTCTGGTGCAGCTGTGATGAGTCAGTCAGTGGCATGCTATGATTATGAATAATCAGTATTCCGGCAATGTGCGACGAGCATGAAATTCCGCAGGGCGTAACTCCTCTCACGAAGACTCGTCCCACGAGTTGACACCGTCCGAGTGGTCTGACTGGTCCGAGGAGGGAAATTTGCCTTCAGGTTGTCGCGGTATCGTCAACCCTAACTATCCTGGCTTTCAACATCTGGCGCCTTCTCTTCTATCGGACACAGATCTGACAGAGGATGAACACGAGAGCTGTCCCGATTATACAAGGTTGAACGACATCGACACCAGACCAGCTGAGAACGACAACGAGTACAACAACAACGTTGAAGACAGCATTAATCATTTGTGCGGTCAAAGGAACGAGAGGAAGATTTTTTATGAGAAACCTAAGTTTAATATACAGGTAAATAACATGCTTACGGATTTTGATCATTCGTTGTTTAGGAAATGAATACTCATCGAAGAAGCTGATTACTGCTGAAGGGTTTAAAGGACTGTAAGTAAAGGTGAACAAAGGAGGGTAAAATGTAGCGAGCGATATCTTTCTTTTCTCTTTTCTTTTTTTCTTTTTTTTATGGTGCACATCGTGAAATTACTTCCAATTATTATCTTTATTTTTATTATTATTTGATATTTATATAATATTTGGCAAAATGTAATTTTCAAAATAAAGACAATGATCGAATACTGTAGGCATGGATTAGGTTCGGTCGGTCGATCTAGCCAACATCGATTTATAAAATTTACCATAGCTTGGTTGTTTTTCAAAAATTCCAAAGTGGAATTTGAAAAAGATATATAATATACAGCGATTACAAAAAATATTTGCACATCATCTTGCTTATCGTAACATTTACATACATGCTAACTAGATAGTTTGGAGTGTATTAAATTTCGTACAGCTTGGCATATACTAAAAACGTTCATATAAAAAACGTCTCGTTGGAAGATAAGGGTACGTGCAACAACCTTTTGTAGTAACTATTACATACATGTACATAGAGAAGAATTAACAGAAACATGTTTCTGTGTTTTATACGAAAAGAATCAAAGACTGTTGAGCTATTCTTGTACCTAAAAGTACGATTATCAAAATCGTAGTTAAGTTTCAAATATAAGTTGTACCCTTTTGAAAAATGCTAACGAAGCCACAATACGCATACAAGTATCCGCATATGATGTTGATGATATATAAATTGTAAAAATATACGAATGAGTGGCAAATTCACGAATGGGAACAGTATAGATATATTGTATCCTTGTTATATTATTTATCAAAATACTTGACTGACGGCGTTATATTAAAATTAAATACGCGATTTGTCGATGTATCCGTCGGTTTCACATACTAATACTCGAAATTAGAATCTTGTTGTTCCATTTATAATTTAGACCTGAAAACAACGAACTTTCCAAACAACAAGCTGGATATGGGCTTGGACAATTTGGCTACGAACGCCAATTTTATTATTGCATATTAGTTTTTACAAGTCAATTTGATCATTCTATTATAGATAGCTGTAGTAACAATAATATAGAATGAAATAATTTCAGATCCTTTCATACGTAATATCGTAATTAAACTATATTCTGTCAAAGGCAAGTAATTATAAGTGTCAAAATATTTTTCAGCACTTGCGAAATCTTGAGACACATTTTTCAAAAGGGATAAATAGATAAATAAATAAATATATACATATATATTTCACTTATAAGCAGTTCTAACATGTGGGAGTGTTTCGGTTATTAAACGATGCTGTTATTCGTGTTTGTGATAGACAGACGCGAAAATTATAAATAATTTGAAAATGTAGGATTAAAGACGTTCTCAATGGAAAAAATGAAATGCTGAAAGGATTGTAAACTTGATCTTTGCAATTAGAGAATAGTTTTGGAGAAGTTTTGTTGCTTAATCGTATTCTTAATTAGGAACGAGCTTATTTAATGAGAAAGGTATATTTTATAAAAATATTTCTTTGGATAGATAGTTAATAAAATAAACACTTTTGAAATAGAGACTAGACAAAGCTACGAATAATGTATCGAGAAACAACCAAGTAAGCTTAGTTAAACGGAATAAGAAATTCAAAGTTGAAAACCAGAGTCACGGCTAATATTGATTATTAAGCAAATTCACGCGTTTCAAATTTAGCTACAGCTTTCATTTAAACGCCGCCTTTGTTTCAGACTGGTCCAAAATACGTTCAACAGAGGAATTCTTAATTATATTCAAATTCCCTTCGTTTCCAATTACGAGCTTCTTTATACTTTCTCTGCGAATTAAATTTTTCTTTCTCAAAGGTTAACTGTAAGTTTAACTGCATAACTATGAAAAGTCATAACATTAAGTCAGTAACAATGTGAATGTGTCAATCACGTTCAACGACATTCCTTTGCGACTAATACTTGACTAAGACTTAAAAGTGACTGAAATATACCAACGATTGGTTTCCTTCCAACAACGCCAAACACTTTCCTCGTTATTTAATCAGAGATATGCATCTCATCATATGCATATGCATCAGAGCAAATTGCTTTGCTTCATTTCCTGAAAAATGACATTGTTGCAATTTTATCAGTTCTCCTTCATCAATTCGGTTAATACGTACGTGTATATTATCTTATCAATATACATCGTATTTTATTTCCTTTCCATGTATCATCGTAATCATATAGGATGCGTTAGGATCCGTTCGAATGTATTATACTAACCGTCTGTGGTCTGTACGATATACGATCCGATTATATAATGACTATATACAAGTAGTTGGTCGACTTGTTACTGAAGGGTTAAACACGAATCGACTCTGTTTCCAGACTGTAACATCTTTGTACGAGTCGGTGGTGCCGCCATCGGAGAAATGTATAAACTACGTGAAAAGCGTTGAAGACTCTAGAACGGAAGAAAAGATCCTCACGCCGAAATCGGATATCGTGAACAGCGTGGTTGAGGCGGAGACGCATTTGACGGTGCTAGAACCGGAGGAGGCGCTTGCTAACACAGTCGCGGAGGACATTACGGAATTGTCGGAGGCAGTGTTGGAAAAGAATCAGGAACGGGAGATTCCGGTCGAGGTCGAGATCGTCGAACTGACGACTAGCGTCAAGGAGATCCTCCAATTTCCGGAGATCGAGGAAATATCGGACTCGGGCAAGACTAGCGAGGTCGGTGAGGTGGGTTTCCAGCTTTCTGTCATCCATGTACGAACTTTGATATCGAATAAGTTTATTGGTTTATCATACACGTATTAGAATCGAATCGAATCGTGAAATTGTCGAATTGTTTTTAATTGAAGCAACTTCCAAGTAACATTTTTGAAGAATTTATGTGACCCGTAAATACAGACATACATGTAAATACATGTGTGTATTGTTATTATATATATTGTTATTTCGACATTGTGATTATAATTTAAATTCTAATAAACTAATATTGTTTCTATATTAAACGTATCATAAACGCTCATCTGCATAAGTTAAAATTAATTTATAATTCGATAACACACCGCGTAATGGAGCTATATCTCTTAGAAAAATGTTTTAACATTGGTCGTTTAACATCTGCCAGCTTCTCGTAAATCGTATGTCACTTCGGACATTACGTTACGATGTTTATATTACAAGTTCACATTGAATCTCGCAACGATATAGATTAAGAAAAGTGCTTAATCGTCGCAATTTTTCAAAGCGGCGGTGATACTACAGAACGATCACTGTAATACGAACGATTTCTGTTGCGATGAAGCACGAACAATCAAGATTAACGAGAATTCGCTTTATACCGTCTGTGTCACGCTTCTGTCCGTGTATGTGGAAGACTAATAACTGCGCAGCACTGCGCACTGAACACACACGCGTGCAGAACACATCAATGTATTCAACAGACTTCACACTACATTCCTGGTTTTAAAACAGCGTCAGTCGGCATCGACTGGCGACATGTATGTATTATAGTTACACCACTACGTTAATCAGAAATTTCCGCAAACTTTAGGACTAATCAGGCTAATTTCACGAAACCATGTTAAAGCGTTGGTAATATTCTAAGAGGGTGATGAATTTCACGACTATATCGTGCTGTAGAGCATAGGACAAGTTGTGAAATAAACTCGAAATGGAAATCCACTGTTATACAGATTGTTACTTGAAGAAAGAAAAATTATTCGTATGATAGGGAAAATTTGAAAGATTGATAAAACTCGTTTTATCATGAGCATGTTTCAATATCGTATTATTCGTGCAAAATATCATTGTTAATGCCTTTATATCGTCTATTATGTACAGGTATATTATTTTATGTCATCTATATTCCTATCGTGATATTATCTTTGTGTTATATAGTTCCTTGCGACAGTTTGTTGTGATTTTCTGAAGCCATTTCAATTGCGTTGTTTCACACATTCACAAACCACTCCATCGTAACATGAATATGAATTGAATGAATTTTCTATTCTAAACGATAGATTCTAAGCGATATGGGAACTATCTAAATGAAAGATCTCGCGATATTAGAATATAAAATATCATGATAAATATCATAGATGAAACGAAATCATGACTATTTAACCATTATGCACCAATGACAATTAATCAAACTGATTCGTTACAGATTCGTATTACAGATAGAATATTGGCTAATATTGCGGCAAATATCCAATGCATAGAATACTAGAATGCTATTCGATACCACTTTCCAATAAATATTCGACCAATTGATATTCACGAATTAAATTGATATCTACGTTTTCCAATAATTTAATATATTCGCTGTTGATCGTGGGTAAATTCTGAAATAAAAACTACAAAAATGTTTACCAACTGTATCATAATGTATAAACATAATATTGCAATAGATATACGTAGCAGAACTCATCATCAATTTTGTTACAAAAAAAAAAAAAAAAAAAAGAAAAAGAAAAAGAAAACAAAACAGTTCTGCGTAACTAAAATTTATGTAAATTTTAATAAATAAAGCGCTTTAAACGAATCGGGCCACTGGTAATCCAAAGTCAAACTAATCGATTCTACTTTTTACGAATTTCTCAATAAAATTGTGCTGCGTTATATCATATTACATTATGCGATAGTCAATTTTTCAGAAACCAAAGAATCGTGTCCCGCATCTGTTTCTGCGTCGCACACATACACGCACATTGTAAAAGTACGTGCTAAATTAAAATTCAAGTCACATGCAGTGAGGATTTTAAAGAGTACGCTTCTCATGTACAACACGATACGTGTATAACAGTGTACATATTACTAGTGTACTACTAGCGCGCATACTATATGTATATAATATTCTCCATACGATGCACAGCGTTGAATAAAAGAGAAAATTGAAAATTTAACTCGAATCACGTTTACGATAAATACCAAAGGAACTCGTTAAAAATCGAATGAAAAACGTCCGATGCATCCAATCCCATTGTCCGCGAAGCAAAAGGAAGCGGCTAACGAGCATTGTCTTTTCAGACAGAGGATATCGTGGTGGAGCACATCGACCTGATACGCGAGGCAAAGGAGTTGCCTCACCAGGCCCGTTCCAAAATAGGCAACCGTCAGACGGCCACGTCGAGCGGCTCCGCCGACGACGACTCGGAGAGCAATACCGACACTGACAGTTATCCAGAGGAGCAGCCCACCTACACGAAGCTCGAGGAGATTGATCTGCTCTCGAGCATCGGCCGTGATATCGGGGTCGATCTCGAGAAGTACGTGCAACCGGTACCAGACGTGGTCGCTATGGAGGCACTGGATCCTATTCACTCGTCCACGCGATCCTCTGTTCCCACGAGCAATATGACGAAAGACAACATGCAAGATACGAACAAGCTATTGGACCGTGATCTTCCGGAAGCATCGGGCGCGGATACCAAGAAGAAAGAAAAGATGGTCAGGAATCAAGCGAAACGCAGGCAACAGCAGCAACAGCAACAGCAACAGCAACAGTTGCAACAGTTAAGAGCGGCGAACTCACAGAAACGTCCGGACAAGAGAAGAGCTGATGCAGACAATGGACCAGGTATACTTATTATAACGTTATATTATTATATACGTATATAATACATATAATAATATACGTATACGTTATATGTAATAATATCTATATAAATAATATAGATTCTATGATATTAAGTGGTGAAAATTAAATATTTTAGCTTTTCGTCCAAGTATCGTGTTTCTCTCTACACGTATTTTACGATTATATTTTTATAGATGTAGTTCTTTTAAGGGAAGTTTGTTCAAACCATTTTTTACCATCGTGTCTCACATGATAACGTATAATTTTACACATTATATTATACAATGTAGGATTATATTTAACAGATTTTTTCAAACTCAACAATATAATATCGCAGATATTATTTATAATTGCAATACGTAATAGCTTGTGTGTTGCTCCTTTGGCTAGTTTTCAATTACCAATAATTGAAGAAAAAGAGGAATTATTCAAGTAAATATCAAATACGCAACAAAATATGCATATTTCTTTCTTTATCGAAGTTCTTCTTTATCGATGAACAAAGGAAAATACGTATATCAAATGAAATGGAGGAGATTATTTATCAACACTTGTGTTAGTAAATTGATAGCGTTACGATGATAATAAATATCTTTTCTATTAAGTAAAAATCGCGTATTAAGAACAAATAACATTCACTAATAGATCGGATTACTAACCATTTATCGAGCAAATTATCATAGAAGAAAAATTTTCCGCTTATCCCATGGAAATTTTATCGTAGTGTCATTTAAAAGAATAATCGAGCTCTGCTGCTCATTTTTCACGTGTAACGCACAGCAATTCTGCATGATTGGTATTATATAGTATCGAAGTATAGAAGCAGTGTATTATATGTATTATACGTGACACGTTCCTTTCACTGTTGCTCGTTTACGCTTCTTCCTACGTATGCTCTCGCGTACACTTGCCGTGCTTCTTCCCATTTCATAGCAATAAAATAAGATTTATAATACAAAAATTATTAGAAAAAAATAAAAAAAATAAAAACGTTAATTTGCTCTTTTCTTCAATTCAATTTGTGTACATTTGCTCATTTTCGTTCAAACGATCGCTTATCGCGTGATGCATTATATGTATATGTTTCATGTATACGTATACTATATACCATATTATACACATAATATTTCGGTGACAAATGTAGAAAGGTTACGACCATAATAATAAAAGTAGAAATGAAATGATTATGATGGGTGACGAAGAAAATAATAGAGTAAAGGTCTTTATTTTCTATGTTACTCGACTTGCAATAACTTAACATTACATAATTAAGATTGTAACGATATCTCATGCGATCTTCTCTCCATGGAAGGTGGCTTCGACGTCTACAATATCGAGACAGCGATGCCAAAGATCGATCTGGATGCGATCGAATCTCACCTGAGAGCTGCACGCGAAGAAGAACGACGAGTGAGTAAACACCTTTTTACATATGTCTAATTGCACGGTGTCGTGCGTAGCAACGTTTTTGTTACAAGGCCGATTCAAGGGAAACGAGGTATGTTAACGTTGTATTTCTCGAATAATAAATTGTAGTAGAAGGGATAATGGTAGAAAGTAACGAAACGTCGAACGTAAGCGTGCAACTGTTAATACGTACGTTAATTACGATCGCGTAATTTTTGTACGGAAAGGTAAATTCGGCTGGCCAATGTTCTCATAGACAGATGATAATACAGATGGTAAAATTGAATGAACGTTCACGCGACGATATTGAATCGTCAAAGGCCGAGATATACTCATAATCATAAATGTCGACCACTGTAAATAAAACTGCAAAGGATGCGGTAGGCGTACACAAAGATAGATATCGATCTCAGTTTAGGTGCGATATGTTATAAAAATTGTTGCAACTACTGGTTTAGCGAAAAACTGGAAAGTCGCCAGTATATCCCCAATTGCGGAATATTTTCGTTAATTGAAACCATAATGTTTCCACTTGAAAATCAAACAAAATAGAAAACGCAAAAGTTCGTTTAACTAGTTTAATTAACCTAATTATTTCTCAGGAATGGAAAAAAATACAGGTTTTCTCCTTAGCTTTTCTTTTTGTTGGGAAACAAGAGGAATTATGTCGAGTTTAAATGACAATTGGGAAATCCCGTTTAACCTACTTTATCGGTGAAACAGTTAGCGAAGAAAACGAATCCGTGAAAGAGAATGTTTCACTTGCGCGTAGGCTCGATCGGTTGCTTGCAAGAGAGAAAAGAAAATCCGTGTAATTCCGGACAAGGTGTTTCGTGCGAGTAACTTTTTGACCATTGACGCGGAAAATGAGGTCGATGAGGCTTGGGACCTCGTTTCAGGGTCCCGATAGGCAGAGTCTCGTTAAATGCACAGACGATCTATATTCGCCGGCGCGGCGCAATGTCCATTGTATGGAAATGGGGGAGCAGGAAACGGATGCTCGCCACGAAGAGGATCAATGCAACCGTCATGTCGGATAGAGTGTGACACTATTTAGCACGTAAAACCTTCGAGTAGCCTTAACGATGCGTAATAAATTATGAGAGAAAATGAATAATGGGGACGATAAACACATTTTTGAAAAGAATTTATCGCTCATTATGTGCATGTATAAATGTCGTATTACTTTTCGATATTTTATTTTTCTTTTGCGTAGAAAATCAAACAAATCGATGTGTTAGTGCGGCAGAGAATACTTGCGTTAGTTTTGAAAATAAGATTGAAAATATAGAAAATCGGGCAAAATCATTAAAATGTTCCTTTAGTGAAATTAAAAATTTATGTACACGGAACAATTTGAGAAATAGCATTTTTACATAATTACGTGTCGAAGTAACTTAATTTTATATTTCAATTTAAGATTGCACAGTATCGTCTACCTCAAAATTTTCTTTAAACCAGTACTTGAATTCCTATATGTGTCGGTAAATGTTTTCAAAGAAATGAAGCATCGCGTGTTTATTGACGTTAAAGAATGTTTCAGCGTTACATTCGTATAGATATATATTCGTATAGTAAAAAAATAATTACGACTGATTTATCACAAACTAATGCATAGAAAGAGATTTCGTTTTACCCATAAACCAGTTTTGATTAGGTGCAACTAATTCTCTAACATCTTCGGTTCACGTATCATTGCGAATCAAAATCTCAACTGTCCGTAGGTGAAAAGAGTACTCGAGCGTGAGCAGTCAAGCGAAACATTTTGCGTACAATTTGCGAAGGTACATATACCATCTTTAGCAGTGATAATCAAAAGATTTGTTTCGAAGTACCAAACGTTTTACAAATAGAACTGCGATTTTAGAAAAGCAAGTGCGATTATAGAACTAACAAGGAGAAACAATACCTATGAAATACTTATAAAAGCATAATTTAAGGCGTTCGAGAGAAATGTTGAATCATTATTCTCTAAAGTAATTGAAATCGTTAGTAAATAAACTCTTTGCTTGATTAATACTCTATGTCTATTTATTACGTTAAATATTAATAAGAATAACAGAATAGGATAAACAGTAATTCACTTCCTAAATTACTATTGCCATTTATAATTTTTTAAATCAATCAATATCAAACAAAAGAGTTATATCGGGGAATAATCAAATAATAATATCCAATAAGTAATACAATAGCTAATAGAAAATACTATAGAACATATAGCGGTAAAATCATTCAAATTTTAATTATTATACTGAATAGCTGATTTTTTCGAATAATATTCAAACAGCCAACTATTTGCATTGATCATTCGTCGTATCAGAGTCTTAAATTGCTTATTTCGAGCTGTTTTGTCTTACGACGTACAGCTGATGTGTAACTTGCGCTACTAAATCAACCGCCTGTGCTTCTGTACGTAGTTCTCTCTCTCTCTCTCTCTCTCTCTCTCTCTCTCTCTCTCTCTCTCTCTTCTGTTTCCTGTAAAAAGTTGAAACTACTTGCCGAACTTTAAACCGTATAATTGATCAAGAATAAAGACTAAATGTTTCCTTGCTGTAAACGTGAATAAACACGAACACTCGCGCGTCAAATAAGCTAACCACTTTCACCGAACACTATGAAAAGCTAGTTCAACCTCCGTAGACGGTTAATGGCACCATCGGCTTTACCACCTCCTTCGAGTAAACCTTACCGGAAGATCGGTTCGCCGCTCACTTGACTCATTTTATGCCAGTCCCGTGTTGTTCTCGTCTCGCGCGAGTCCAGTCACGTCGTAAAAACTCCAGTATCTTTCCATGTTTTCAATCTATTTTATCACGAGTAAAAAAGCTAGAAAAAATATCTAGTCTCTATGAACGACAATGAACGACAGTGAATGGTGACTCGAGATAAAAGCTTCGTTGGTTGATCGAACAGCTATTTGCCAAACTACGTGAAATTTACTAAACTTTAAATGCATCTAACATCGACAAACAGTGTATTAAGGTTATTTTCACTCGAATCGTCGGCAGTTCGATCTTCTTCCGCATCCGTTACCTGCGAACCGATGTTTCGTTTGCGCTGCGGCTTACTTTATGAGGGTCAAAGGAGAAATTGATATTCTTGGCGTGATAAGTACAACGAAGCTTGAATAACAGTGTCCTCGTGATCTTCTTCGACAATTTGGTTTACTTTAGTGGTGTTGTGTAACTATTAGCGGAAAATTGATTTCATCGTGATTCGTTGTGATCGTTCGTTCTGATCAAAGAATTCCGAAAATCATATAGATCGTACACTTTTTGAAGGTTATGTTGAATATCAGTATTCGCGAGGAAAATAGTTTGGCGATGTTACTAGAGATGGCGTGCAAAATCACTGACATTTGATGATTTATGATTTATGATTTATTACGGTGATTGCAGAATCACGATTATGGTTTGATCTAGCTTTATTCATGACTGTGAACGTGATTCTGTTATCTCGAGTGAATTTGCTCACTTTGATCTGGTAATTCTTCATCTTGATTGTCTGTGATCATTTCTTATAAAATACTTCGATATAGCTTGCACAAAAATATCTACGTATAACGTTAATTTAAAATTACGTTACGTTTCCTTCGTCTATCGTAGATTTACTTTATTTAACATTCGAAAAGAGAGGAATTATTCGTTTCTTTTTTCTTTGCTTCTTTTTCTTCTATCCTATGTCAGTATCTTAAAATTCGGAATTTGTCCATTCGGTTTCAAAATTGTTGATACAAATATCGTTGATAAAAAACATACGGGTTATATGATGCTTGCAAAGAACGGTTATGCTGTTGACCAATCAGAAGCGATTACGAAAAATCGCAAATCACTGTGAAGTACCAGCGTGATCGGTAACGAACGTGATCGAATCACTCTTGATTCACAAGTAGCAGTTCACGTCATCTCTAGATGCTACAATATAGATCGAATCGTCATAAATCGAAAGGCGCGTGTAATTAAATTATACGTTTATTACGTTTCATTTGCATCATAAACACTGTCTCGTATCTAATAGCGTCTTGTTACGTTGTTCGTCTGCCTTTTATTATATATAATCGAAGGCACGCGCCACAGTGTCTGCCGAGGTGAACAAACGCGTTATAGTCGTTTGTGACATCGGTAGGAAGGAAGCCCAACTGTTGGGAACGAGCGAGGATATCAATTGAATTGCAAACTGAATCGCAAGATAGCATCAAATTCTTCTTAAAGAGAAAAGAAAATACCATTTCTGTTTAGTTTTTTAGTAGGTGATAACTTGGTAGGATAGGTAACTTGATTACGATGAGATCCTACATTATATATATATATATATATATATATATATATAATATATTATATATATATATATATATATACATTAGAAGATTAGAAAATTAAAAAGGCAGATTTTTTGTTGATATTGATACTACTAGTAAATAGAGTATTCTTGCACGATATTTCAATATTTTTGTCAACATATTTGAATATAGAGAGAGGACAATGGAAAGACTTTTAGATTCGTTTCTTCTGCATTTAATGTATTTCACCAGACCTACTCCAATCACTTGAAAATCATATTCAAAGGAAATTACATCGTACTCTGAGAATTCCGTGATTTTAAATTCATTGTCCGTTAAGCATTCTTCATCCGCTTTCAATGTCCATAGTTGCTACATTTCATTAACTCTATAACGTTACCTTATTGTTAGACTTTCATTTTTTAAGTAGAGCCAAGACAAAGCTAATCCTTGCTAGAAATGAGAATGACGATGAATAATTTGAGAACAATGTCGACGAAAAATTAGTCTCCGACATAATAATTCCCTCGACGCAATAGGAAAACGAACGATAGAAGAAAGTTTTCACGCTATATCACACGGCGAATAAATGAAAAGAAAGTAACCGATAGATGATATAAGAAAATTGGATTTTTATTCTCGTGCCTTGCGCATATAACGAATAAGAAATCATTCGATGAAGCCATTTATCTATTACTCTCGAGCTGTCCGAATAACTTTCTTCTCGGCATACGAGCAAGAAGAAGAATTTATTGTTGCGCACGATAGCATGTAGACGTAGCACCTATTATAGACATGATGAACGAAGAAATATCAACGGGTCTGTCAAATCTGTCGGCTTCTTCTCCTTCATTAATTAATGTTAACGGTTTTCCAATTCGCCTGTTGAACTCCTTTCGTAATGATACGCGGAGATGAGACTGTGTAAACAGAGTGAAGGAAAAATGCGTATGGTGTTCTTGTGGAGATAAACGGTTGACAAGGAAGAAGCTTGACGGAAAAGCTTAAAACGTGAAAGAACAACCGGAGCAAAATCTTGAAAACATGGGTAGTAGCAACAAGGCAAGAAAACATTATAAAAAGGACTCCCGATTCGTCACGGATCTATACACATTTACATACGATGACTTCGATCTCGTAAGATATACATACATAGCCTTAAATACATTATCAGTTATCAGTCGAAAGAATGGCGACAGATTAAACACGTACGTATATACATGTACGTATCTCTGTTTTGCCGCTTAATGTACTTTAAAATAATGTTTTATAAAATAATATTATAATAATAATGTTAGAATCGTAGAATAGTAAATGTATAATAGCGATGTAATTAACTAGGTAGAAAGTAAAAATATGAATACCGATAAGCAACGAATAAGTAGGTGGTCGATAAGCTGCGGACATTTATGCAAACGCATGATATTTGTATAAAAAAATAAATAAACGAAACGAGGCTTTGATAGTTTGTTTTGTCTCTAGAAATACTAATTGATTTGCATGTGTTACGTGCATTTTTTAAAAGTATAGTTTTATAAACATAAGAATACGTTCGCATATCTTGTAGATACGACGCGTAAAGATTTTGATGGTCGCATTTGTTGCCAATTATTGAAGAAATGGGCCGACCACGTGTTAATCATTAAGTATTAAATATAACTAGGATTATAATTGTTCGTTAAGAAATTGTGAAAAAGTTTTCGGAAATGATTTCATGTCCTATTGGCAGACAGCCTCTTGGTGCAGTTTCTCTACTTATACAGTGGAAGTAAAAAGCAAATCATTCTTATTGTTATTATTGAGAAAACACAAAGCATAGATCGGCTTGAAACGACGAGAAACGGAAAGAACACGGATACTGATCTATTCGTCTTTTAGCGATCTCAAATTTTTCATCGAAAAAAAGGTCTAAACACTAAAATCTGTCATGATAGATATGTCATTGTTGAAAAGGGCTACAGTTCATATACATACATACATATATATATATATATATACATATATATATATATATATATATATATATCGTTTTAGTTATTTATACAGGGTGTCTCTGTGATAGCGACATCTTAGAGGAAAATAAATACAAATGGCTCATGTGTTTCATGCGATACCTTTTGTAAAATAAAAATTAAAATATCCACTAAACTGATAAATAGTTTTCCCACGTGAGTAGGTTAATGTATTGTTGCTGCCATATATATATGATAATATGATTTCATTCAGAAAACAAACTCGACCTTTATATACCTCCATGTATTACTATAATCTACTATATTGTACTACCATAATCCAGTAGGGTATACAAATAAGCCAATAACACGAATAGAAAAATATACCCAACTCCCCCGAAGCTCTTTATCTCTTACCTGAAATATTTTCGCTACAAATAATAATAGACAGGTAAATGAAGGTGTCGATATCAGCTGAAGAATTCTATATGCTGTATTAATACTCTTCTAATGAAATAAACCGTTTAAAATTTAAAGAGGCTAGACAATACAAAATTATAGTACCTAAATTTTCTACTGAATCATAAGATACACCTAAAGGATAAAAATAAAAAATTTCTGATTCCGTGAAATTGCACTCTACTCTGAAGTAGATTTCTTGCTTTCAAATCTAAATATTTTTATATTTATATATATTTGCGATAAAGATTTAAGAGCAACGGATAAGATGTTTTTTATCTATCGATATATATGCCTTCCTTCAAATTGAAGCATTTGGAAAGTAGTTAAAAACGACACCGAGATGTTATTACATACGAGTTATTACTCGTCGTCTAATTTCACGCAAATACAAAAGTTCAAAGCGCTAAAGGAAAAGGAGGAAAGAAAGTTGAGTGTTGCTGAATACATCGAGCATTGCATTATCACTTATTACTCGTCACTATCCTTTTGCTTTGCGCGCGAATCTCTGTCGCCATTCGCACGACTGAATATCATTCTGATCATTTTTATCGGTGGTAGTGAAATGTATCGATTGTTAAATTGAATTGACTTTCATTTCTGGGACATCAGGATGACGATAAAGAGACCGACAAGGAACAGCCAAAGTCGGAAGGAACGACTTTATTGCTACAGAAGCCCGACGAAACAAAAGATCTTGAAAGGGAAGATCTCGTTATGCGATTCGATAGAGTAGTGCGGGGAGAACCGGATGAAACTTTTCAGGTGTGACTTCCGGTGACCTTCCATTCTAAAGAATGCTTCCTTTCTAAATAGTTTTTCCTACTAGTTGTGAAATTTTACTAAAGGGAAACGGTTGGTTCTTAAATTCCGTTACGGTGCAGAATCATCACGATTTACTTTCAATTTCTTGTCAAAGTAAGATTCTATAGTTCGGTTTAATATACATATTTATATCAAATGTAGAAATTTCGTGATGACATATTGCGGCATATTAGATAATTCATTAGAATAATATCTAATCATGGTGGATTTGTAATTCTAATTGACTCATAGTAACAGGGAAAAAGTCGAATTCCAATGGCACCATTTATAGTTAGAATAGAATTTTTAGAGAAATGATATTTTTAAATAGTAAAGATTCGCTATTCCTATATTTTCTATTAGTAATCACGATTGTTTACTATATGTAATTAGATATTAATATTTTTGAATACATTCTAAATTCGAGAATACATTCATTCGTACTAATTTTGAACATTTTTATTTACTACATGATTTATTTTCAAAAATTATTCTTAATTAATCACAAATAATACAATTATTCTTGTGTGAGAGCCAGTTTACTCGAATTTACGTGTAATATACGTAATGTAATTTACGTAATAATAAATTACGTAACCCACGTATTAAAATAAAAATTCTACCGAAACATCATTCTATCGTTACGTTACAAAATATAGGATCAATTACTTATTTAGAATTTAAATGCTTTGAGAGACGTTTGATGTTCCTTATCACGTAAGATCGTTATAAACATCGCCTCTAATAGATATTATAGTTCTACTATTGATCCATTTCCATTCGATTGGCAAACACCAATTACTCTATCCTTACAACTCGTCACTGTGTAAAAATCATAAAGAAAAGTACAATAAACGGATAATCTATCGACAGCATCCCTTTTCCTTTCCAATTAATGACATATTATACGTAGTATAATGTCTAATGTCTAATGTACAGTATACGTTAGAGAAGTTAAATACCGTCAATGTCGTTAATAATTTCACTCTCACGCATAGGCGCAGTTTCGACAAAAGCAATTAGGAAGAATTAAAGCATGAAGGCGGTTTTCTACCACCCTGGTGTTCGCATCTTAGATTTCTCTGTTTGTTCACAGCGGCGAAACGATCGCGAAGAGATACGAAGGAGATTGGCAATGGGTCCAGACGCTGAAGACCTGCGCGCTGAACGCGGAAGAAAACCGAGTCTCCAGTCGCGGCTTCAAAGTGGTCCGTATCACTTGAACATTTCGCAAGAAGCGTATCTTGTTAGTCGCATTTTTCGTGGAAAAGCATCGATTTATATCCATAGATTATTTATAGTTATAGTGGCATTATTGATCGAATAACCGCAATGATATATGATTATTGGTTTAATGTTTGGTTTTCAACTTTATTATGGATATGTATCGCGTGCGTGGCGTGGAGTGCGGACTCTGGCGATATCTGAAAGATTCAAGTTAGAATAAAATTATGTTTATTTATAAAAGTAAATAATTTTTCGAGGCATGGAGACCCTTTGTTTGAAAACGCTACACCATCTCGAACGAATGGTAATCGGCTGTGAATTGTTATGCAATATAACATAGAGATTTTGTTTATTGAGAAATTAAGGCAAGCTTAAGGACAGTGATAACGCCGATTTTATATGTATATACATATATATCTTGCTTGTACCTTTCTTTTTATTGATTAATATGGCAATAATGGAAGGCTAAATTCAACGCTTTAGATAAATCTTACAAATATCTTACTGTTTCGAAATAATTTTGAGAGTAGGTTCTAGTAGAATTAAGAAAATTAATTAGTAGTAATTAGTATCAACTGAAATATGTTCGACTGTATTTCGATCAAGAATATTGCTTCTTCTTACAAAATTTATCAATTAAATAATACGTAATAGATTCGTCGTATGATTGAAATTGCTATACTTGAGCCCGAGAGATTTAGGTATAGAGCGATTTTCCCTCGCTATTATTTATCTTCGTTATAAAATAAAAGATCAGCGTTGCGAAAAGATAAATAAAATAAAAGCCAATTAATCTCTATCATAGATAATTATAATGGCAACCTACGTAAGATGTTCTCGCGTTACATACTTCTTCGGTTGAAAACAAGTCTGTAACCAGCAAAACTTGGTTCGTGTAGCATCTTGATTGGAAAACAAAAACTCAAAAGTACAAAATTAGGTAAAATAAAGACAAATTAATATCTTCGAAGATAATCTATCCTATATACAGAGGCACATAAGCGTGTACAATTTCATTTTACAATTACAACATTTTACATTTACAAAATCAATTGCTTTCCTCAGGGATGAATCTGCAGATCTGCTTCATGAACGAAACACCTTCGGACACGGAGTCTCCGTGTTCAGAGAACGATGCATCCCCTGGATCCACGCCGAGCCCACTGAACTCGAAGCAACAACAGAAACAACAAATGCCAGTCAGACCTCAAGTGCTGAGCCTTCCACCTTTGAGACTGGACAGTGGTTTGAATTCAGCACCGATCGACGAGGCCGACTTCTTCGCCAGACAGGCCAGATTGCAAACCGAGGCACGGATGGCCCTGGCACAGGCCAAAGAAATGGCACATATGCAGATGGAAGTGGAGAGGCAAAGGCTAAAACAAAGTCCCATCACCGAGATGGTGCGATCTAGCCTCGAAAAAGTGAGTTTTATCAAATAATTTCACATTGCTAAATATGGTTCAAGCTTTTACCATCTAATCGTGCTTTCCTTTCCGCGAGTTTCCTAGTTTCAAGAAAAATATCTTTAATTCGGATTCATAAATATCTTTAATTCGATCAAACAAAGGATATTGATCAAATTAAAGATTAGATTTACAGTGAGCTCGTCAATTAGCTGTTGCCTCGATGATTTCGATGATTTTTAAATGTGTCATAGAAATTGACATCTTCAACGAGTCTTTCCTCTCACGAAAATATCGGACTTTTCTTAGCTTCCGAGATATTTGTGGTTATTGGATCGAAAATGATCCTTAGAGAGAAGATTAAGAAAGATTAACGTTCGTATCGTTGTACTCTGGCCATTCTTTGAATCTGGGAACCGTATGTTGTGCTATGTCGAATCGCTACTCAATCAGGCTCGCTTTTACGACCATTGTTTAAGAACGGATGCTCTCGAGCTGGACATAACTGGTACAACTTCTGAACAAGACAAAGACCAGAAACACACCAACCTAACCCCCCCCCCCGCCCTCCAGTAAAGTCTGCCTCTTAATCTCTC
Source organism: Bombus pyrosoma (assembly GCF_014825855.1). Lineage (NCBI taxonomy): Eukaryota > Metazoa > Arthropoda > Insecta > Hymenoptera > Apidae > Bombus > Bombus pyrosoma. Next base: position 5,342,620 of record NC_057770.1, on the reverse strand, counting down.
CTATTTTTTTCTCCTTCCAAAGAACTCCGTATCGTATTCTACTTTAAACGTGTATGTTAATATTAAAACTATCCGATTCTTCGATCTGTATCCTGGAATCTAATAATATCATGAAATTAAGCATTAATCGAGGCATTAATTATCCCGTGATAGCGACCAAAACTAAAACTATATATAAAACTTCCTATTGAACAAACAGAGGTGTTCCCCAACTTGCGTTTTCAAAAAGATGCTAACATACGAAGAACAAAGTGTGGAAAACAATTAGATCTATGTGTCGTTATTTTTACTGCTATAAAACATCGAAAGGATAACTGGAATATAATATTTTGCGTTAAAAAGAATAAAAAGGTCTGTTCGTTATTAATCTTAGGTTGGCGTTCAGCTGGGCGAGGATAGGCGCAGATTATCTCGAGTACTTTTAACGGAGCTAAATGTCGCGCAACTTCAAGTAGTCGCGAACGATTTGCATGCAAGAATCGCTGCTTTGAACGAGGCTCTGGTCGAAGGACTTTTGAGAAGAGACGACTTACACATGGAACAAGATTCGATGCTCGTCGACGTCGAAGATCTCACTCGATATCTGTAAGTTCTTCGTTTACACTTTATACGATTCTAACTCGCTCTCCTTTTTCTATTACGCCTTGCTCTACGCCTTGTTCTACGCCTTGTTCTACGCCTTCCTTATTCCTTCCTTCGTCCTTTCAAGCCACGATTATACAAAAGAGCGATAAACGGTAAGCAGTAAGCAATAAGGAATAAAAACGATAAGCTGCTGTACGTGGCCTTTATTTTTCGCGTACCACTCGTATATCTATATGAATAGAGTCACGTACCATCGATTAAAATTAAGATAAATGTATAGTGCGCGACACGCGTATGTTACGCTTCAGCAATGTTAGAACATGCTACGAATTTAATTGATTTATGACGCGTAAAAAGAATTGGAAAGCATTGAAAAAATTTTAAAAAATTTTTTAAAATACCTGCTAATGAATGAGGTAAATGACGCTGCAAGTTTGAAAGAAGCGATCGATATAATGGATCGACAAGGGTTCGACACAACATAGGTCTTTAAGGTCGCAGCTTTAGATTCGGCTCGATGATTATCTTAGTTCGGAATTGTTTCTTTATCGACACCATGACAGAATATTCGCTTTCACGCGAGTAAGTGGTAGAAAATGCAAGTAAAAACTTGCCGGGAGCCGCTCCTTCTTGCCTTTGGCCAAAATTCAGCTGGCCGAAACGTTGTGAATTCGATTTTTGAGCCTCGTTCGCAAGACAGCTCTGTTAAAGATTCTTCCTCGTCGTTAGAGTTTCGGGGAGAGTATCCGTGAATGGATTTTTTATCCAGATATGGTCGGTATAATCTTTGAAATATACTCGAAAAGTTTCGCCGAGTATTTGGCGATACTCTGCCATGATATCACTGCCAATTCCTATCGACGAGACGGTCGTTATTAACTTTCACGTGCATAGGAAATAGGCCATACAACAAATGCTTCGTCATTCCTTTATTATGTTAATTGTTATTGTAGTAAATACCCGAGCGACAAATAAATACAGTAGTATAGTATCTAACGACGAATGCGAAGGACTATCTTGATATCGAATCTTTAACAGCTGAAGCGCAGTGTAGGCCGATTTTATGGCTGGATAATCGTAAAGATTGCGGAAATGAGTCTATGATGGGTAAAAAATAAATGTATGAAGTAGGACGTAGCCACTTGTGTATGATTTTGCCGCTTATCGCTCGTCGCTCTCTGTATAATCACGGCCATAGATGTTTCTTTAACGATAGTAGCGTTTTCCGGGCAAGCTATGACGAACGTTATATTTTCCGGCCTGTCGCGTTAATAAACAGCTTCTGCTGCGTTCACATGCACAGAGGTGCCAAGCAGGAGTCACTGAAGAAAAAGCAGAACGCGAGGGAGCAACAAACAACGAGCAGAAGTCATCATCAACAAGTAAACGCAGGGCAGAACAAGTCGTCGATGAAGCCAAAGCTTACGCACCGCGGTCTAGTCTCGTTGGTAAGAAAATAATGCCTCGCCACGAGACTGCGTAGTCTCGTTGGTAATTAAGCGGGAATTAAGGAATTACTATTTATCTGGTACATAGCACAACATCCGGAGAACACGAATACGTTAGATTAGATCTGCTCGATTCGACGTTCGAGCTCTAGCTCGAGAATCATACTGATCTGGACGAGATGCGATATGAATTGCGCCGCGTTCGGCGGACAAACGAAATTCCGTTTGCGATTCCGATGTCGATGCTCGGATTCCCTCTTCCATTTGGAAGAGCAACCAGAAATTGTATTACGAAGAGAAAGAGAAATGTATGTTTCGAGGCAACGGTAGAAAAACGAGTAGTTTTCTCTTATCGCGCGGGAAAAGAAGTTATAGCAAAGCAAATACAATCGTTTTCTTCTTCCTTAATGGAGATTCAAAGATATACCGTAGTACGTATCGCAACGAAGAATCCTCTTTTTCCCTGTTTGATAAATGTGTTTTAGACAGGGAAGAAGGGCATCTTTTTCCAAAGTTTTTACAGCTTTGCCGTTATCAGCATAAAAACTAGAGTAATATGTAAATACGTACACCTCCGTTCGTAATTATATATACCTATGTACATATTAAGACATTTACGGATAATAAGGTAAATCCAAAGAATTATTAGAAAACTATCTTTTTCTCATCCATGCATGCCACGCATGCATTTCTTCAATCGTTACCTAAACTTTAATCGATTCCAATATTTATATTATTATTCCTTTTATCATTGTTATTTGTTGTTATTTGATTGTACGCGTTATCGGTAATTCCATAAACCGGATTTAGAATTTGACAAACTTCCCTGTATTATCTACTTGATCGTCTCAAATTTGTTCAATCGGTGATTCATCGAGACCAACATATCGCTTCTTGACACTAGCGACCTATCACACAACTTGGAAAATAAAAATTAGTTTGTAACTTCAATGTTCATCAATTTGTACTATGTCGTATACACGTTACGCACATACATAACGTATTACGTTTTCATAATACGATGTATTTACGTATTTCTGTACGATAGTTTCGTAAGACCTCGTTATTTCTATTCGATGCTGTTACAACGTGACTAAACTAAATTTTTACTCTTCGGGCTATTCTTTTTACTTTGTCTAAATTTGCTTAATTCTGGCGTGACAAATTGAGATAGAGATGTATACCGTTTCACGCGATAGAATTTATTACGAATAAAAACAAAAATTAATTTTCTTTTTTTTTTTTCTTTTTTTTTCGTTCCACTATCTGCGTCGATAAGCGATATGGTAATTCGTCGTATATTGAAATGTCGAACATTTCCAAATAATTTCATAACTTTCTCATATGTTTTGTAGCACGCAATGTCTTATTGTGTAACGTTTGATTCTTTATCTTTCACGAATACGCAATACTGATCGATTAATCATTTCCTTGACTAATTGACTAATTGAATTATCGTGTTTTATACGAAGTCATTAGGTATTCTAATATTTATGAACGGGGATACATGTACGTGCATATAACATACATAGGCAGAAAAAATAGCAACGAGCAACAAATTCCCTTAGTTAATCCACCTATCTTATGTTCGATGCAGACAAACGATACATTACACGTAGTTGCAATCGCATTCTGTGCGATTCGACAGCTTCGTACATACATACACGTATGTTTTCAATGTCTTTTCAATGTGGTTTCAATGTAGTTTCAATGGTGGCTGAATTCTCAACCCATGAATCGCGACTTTTTACAAAAGTACAAATTGTCTTTTGCAGGGCTTCTTCCAGCGTGATTATCTTTACTTTTATGAAACTTGCTTCTAGAAACACACAATTCGCCACAATGATTTTCAGAGTATTTCAGATTTATCGTAAGTACGGGTTCTATCAGTGATTGTAAACAATGATATTTATTATATTATTATCATTATTATCATTATTATCATTATTGTCATTATTACATATATTATTATGGCATGCTCGATCATAATTGATCATGAGTCGTGTTCTGAATTGATTCTACAACGGGCAATCCGTCAATATGCCATTCTCTGTTTTCTAGCTCCTGTCTGTTGCATATAGCATTTGTTTTGTAAATTATCCAACTCCCTGGCCTTACTATTGTCCGTTCCTATCTTCTTGCTAGCGTCATTTAATCTCCTGGTAATCACTAGTGGCAATTTGGTATTTAGGTAGTTGGCTTTTGCTATTTTTGTTGTATTTTTGATACATACGTGGGTAAATTGTCTTTGCGGAAGAGTTTCTCTAGTGCTTGTTACTAATTACTTGGCTTAATTCGGCTGCTGTTGCTGAGTTCCATTAATTCCATATCCACGGTTATCCAGTTTGCTTTTCTTTATTTCAGCGAACCAGTTTCTTTTCGAGTCTCGGTGTTTCTCTGTCCCATTTTTTCGGCAATTCTTCAAATATCTACTTCTAGGTACCCTATGTTCATCCATGTTCGTTAGTTTTGTCCAGTGGTTGTTTAACGTTTCTCGCCTCTTTTCAACGTTTGACGCTCCAAGTACATTCTTCCAGTTCCTAACCTCAACATACCTGAGATGCATCCTGATGTGCTACGAGATACATTTGACACGATTTTCAGGAGACTCGATTGCACTCGTTCCATTTTCGTATTCATTTCATATTTCACATAGCTTTACTACCGTGTCCCAGCTATTATATTTTGTCGTTACTAATGGTTTCCAGATCGTGCCTGCTGCGACTATTGCCCGAGTTGTAAAATGTTTTATTGCCGTATGTAACGTGGCTGACTTTGAGAATGATACTCTTACATAGGTGTATAGACGTCTACTTCTTCTACGTTTTGGCCTTCGTATTTCGTTTTTCTGCTTCCTACTTTTCCATTTGTTCTTCTGAATACTAATATTTTAGTTTTCTCCTCGTTCACTTCGAAACTGTTTTCTCTAAAATAGTTCCGTAGTGTGTGTTTCCATTTTTTCTTCGCACAACTTGTGTCCACTATTGATGAGGTATTTGTCGATGTCGGATAACATAAGGATATTTATTACATTGCCCCGTGAAAAATGTCCTTTTATGCAAACGTGACGAGGAAACCTCACATGTACTTATATCGTATAAAGAATTTGGCACTTTTCATGATTTATAATAATTATTCATTCTCATTCTTTTGTAGCAGATAACAAAATTCGAAAAGTATTATTCACCAATGTGGCGAAAGCATAATTCGACGCACGGAGAATAATTCGTTTAATGTTAAATAGCATCAAATTATAACAAAGAATGGTTTTTAAAAATTTGTTAACGCACGTTTTGTGAAAACTCTCATTCTCTCGCTTTTCTATTCACTATTCTATTTCACTAGCTTAATCTTACGTAATTTATAATCATTTGTATCCATGTATAAAATTGCCGAGTCGCACAGCGTCATAAGTACAAAATCACAATGAGCGCGACGTTTCATCGCTCGTTTGCATCGGAGTTTGATCGCCCTGGATCGAAACGGATGAAATTGGATCCCCGGTTGGATAACCGGTACATCCCTCCTTTTCTACTCTGGTTAAAACTTGCGGCCATGCATGCACGTGTTTGCCGAATGTATCGCCTTTATATATACATACATGTAATAGCGTTTTAAACGATAGGCAGATCTCTTCTCTGTGTTATAAATAAAGGACACGGGCCAGCCAGCTGCGAAGGCTGGAATAGGCGAATATTTGCTACATACGACCTTCGTCACTAACGTCATCGCTACACGTACGATGAAACACTGATTTTTTGTTCTCCGCAGTCGAGGATATTTCTTTCTCTCACGGCGTCTTCCAATCCCTTAAATCGACTCAACCAACCGACTATTTCATTAACGAATTGATAGCGTTTTCTGGCGTTTACGGCGGAGATCGTGATAGAACGATGACGATAAATGTGGTCCTTTGAAACTGAATTCTTGCTGCACTACAATCGATTCACCGAAATCTTACGGTAGAAAAAGATCTTTGTTTTATAATATTTAATTGTTTGAAGATTCGAAGCGTTGCCTCGTTTGTGCTATTGGCGTAAACACGGATAGAACATGGACGAGGGAATTGGTAGAAAGAAGCGCGACAAACTTGGAGAATCGTCATCCGACGGTATTGGATATCGTACAACTTTCGGTGAGTTTGTTGTACCTGAGAAAGATATTCTTGTTTTTCAGCTGTACCGTTCATCAAAGATGCGTAAAATAGGAGCACGATCGTAAACGCTAACAACATTCAGGCGATTGATTCACATTCAGTTCAGCTAAACCCGAGATTCGGTTCTTCTGTATACGAAATTATTGATAAAGCGTACATCGTAAATTTACTTGGTAAGAAAAGACGAAACGCGAATGGTGTTAGCCGAGCATTGTTAATTGTCACACATGCGAATACACATACGTATGTATATATGATCGCAATGTTTGAGAAATTTAAGGTCAAATTTAAGGTGCAATAATAATATGTAGAAGGAAAGGCAACAGAGAAGCAAGTACGCATCCTACAAACGATATTTTTTTTCTGGAATCGCAAGAGCATACGGGGTATACATATGCATGTACGTATGTACATGTCATCATAAAACGTTTAACTTTTAATTGGTACATGTAACGTTAAATCGTTAAAACATCGACCCATAAGAGAGTTAGATCAAGTTATTTTATTCTTAAGTATTTCATACGGATTTATATCCTGTGTTTCACGTTAATATTCGGGCATCCTCTAAAGTGGAATAACTTTTTTTCAAAATTGGACCAAACAACTTGAGTTTTTTCACGAGCAAAAAGGATCGGTTTACCGCATGAAGGATCGGTGAAAACAATTTTGAAAAAAATTGCTATTGATCGGAATCGCGAAGAATATATTCGTTGTAACGGCAACTTTTTGCCATATTTTTTTATTTATCTGAGCCTGTAGCGGAAGTTGCGTAGGTAAGAAGTATACGTTTCGTAGAATCGTGTCAGTTATGCGTACTGAAAAATTCATGGAGATCGACAATGATGAAAATCACAGTTTTTTCACAACTTTCCGCCTCTAACTGTAATAAATCGAAAGATTCTTACATCGTTTCGACATCTTTCGCTTGTGTCTCGCCAAACGGCTAAAAAAGTTAATAAAGTTACAGGGTGCCCGTATTAACGCATGCTCGATATTAACGTAGCCGTCTGTAAGCAAAAATGAGATAACCTTAAAATTTCTGTCGTCGCTTATGAACCAATTCTATCAGGTGAACATTAATGATACTTAAATCAACAATAATTTCTTTTGATTTTCTTCCATTCTCTAATGTTTTTGTCATAATTTATTACTTTACTCGTGTTCGATAGATTGAAATGAATTTTGAATCAAAAGCATGCACAAATAAAAACTATAGTAGATAATTGATATTACGTCAAAATCGGAACGAGTGGCTCTCATTTCCTTATCTTTTAATTCATTTGCAAGTCATAAACGTTATATATATATATATATATATATCGTGCGAAAGAAGTAGCTACAAACATATGTACATACATATACGAGTACGTAATGATAATTTTGTAAAAAAAAAATCTCTGAAAACATCGAAAATAGCATTTACAATACAAATATTTTACCTATATCTAAAGGTAAATTCGTGAGCGTACATGGGAAATAGCTGAGTACGTATGTATTTGCAAGTGCATTGAATCGAGGCACTATCGATGCTTATTTAAACGTATTTCAGAGATTTAATTACCTTTAATCTCGCGCAAGTCACGACGTATCTCAAATATAATAATTTAAAATCTATTATTACTATTATTATTATTATTATTATTATTATTATTATTATTATTATTATTATTAGTATTAGTATTATTATTATTATTGTTATTATTATTATCACCATCACCATCACCATCATCATCATCATCATCGTCATCGTCATTAGCGTTATCATTATTAAAGAATTATTATTATTGGTATTATCATTATTAGATTAAATGTAATTTATTATTATTAAATACAATATAAATATTCCTGGTCAACCTGTCGATGTTTAAAACGTCCTCGTGGAGACTTTCACCAGACTTTTCTTAATCGCTTTGTATGTCGTGACGTTGCATAGAACAAAGAAAATGGTAAAAACTGGTGGACGGAATCCAATGACCTTGAAAAAGATGAAATAGCGCGCAAGCTATTAAACTCCGTATCAGGATAGCACACTTTTTTTAAACCTTTTCTTTGTATTGTCCGATGGTAGTCGACGAATAGAGCCGAGACATAACAGTTTGGAGCTCTTGCGATTAGTCTACCGTATGGCTTAATCTATCTTATGCATGAGAGACAAACGCTTTAAAGCGTTTATCTTTGTTGATATGTTGTATGATCTTTGTGGTGTGGTTGCGATATTGATCGGGCTGTATGCATACGTAAATGTTTTTCCGGTCGACGGAAAGCGATCGTTTTTATTGTCAACCATTATGTAAAATGATATTTGCCAGATCGATTCGTCCATTGATGATAACTTTTGAACTGGCATATTCCTAAACTCGATACCATTATATTCGCTACATTCGTTCGTCTCTATTCGCATCGAGTGCGATTAGAAAATACAGAAACTGTTTAAAAAATAGGTGGTGCTCGGAAACGAATTTTATCCCCCTTTTATTGTTTTTCTCGTTATATACGCGACACAACGTATTGAATATAAAAAACGATTGGGAATTTTTGAATTTTCAATTTTGAGAGAAGTCAAAAACCATAAAAGTATTACACATCGGCAGGTTCGGCGTATTTCCTCGTGACATACTGATAAAGTAAGCATACGATATGAAAAAAAAATAAAAACTGAATAATTATGTTTGATATTTTGATCGATCAAAATCCTCGATTGCTAGTCGAGTTTTTAAGTGATGACGATCATATTCATCACAAATAATATTATTACGCTAAAGGCATAACAATTTTTCTCAGGCCATTTGTCAAAAGCATTTTAAAGAATGCTTCTTTGTCCATTCATAGGAAATACTTACTTGGTATGTGCATACATATTACTAGTTGATCCTTGTTTGCAAACTCTACGACGTGTCTGTCTGTTTGAAAATATTTATTTTAAAAAAGTCAGGTTAATCGCGACCTCCGAAGGGTTAAAGAAATCAGGTAATTTCAAGGGAAAGATTCATATTTTCAGATTTGTGCGCTGTAATGAACGTAAGTTTGTCGTTGCGTGTTTAATAACGTGTATTAGTGAAAATCGATACTTACTTCGGTAATCATTTAGAAAGCTGCCGCCATCTTGGATTTCGATCATTTTTTAATATGTGCGAGGAAATCAACATTCTGAATAACCTTTTCCTTTGCATGTAAACGCCGTTCGGTCTTAGTTTCCGAGATATCTGCAAAAAATTGTCGATACCACTACGGTGAATTCTGCCTACGATTGTATTATATACCCGACTATATAAACTATGAACAAACGATGGGAATTAGGTTTGGGTTAAACGTTATTTTGTCCGGCCGCTGTAAGCTCACCGACGCACGATTATAAGCAGAATTCGCTGCAACGGTACCGACAGTTTTTTGCAAACGTCTCAGAAACTAAGGCCTTACGCGTATCGAAAGATCATCTAAATACAAGATGGCGGCACCTTTCTAAATAATTACCTTCATTTCTATCGGTGTCTAGTTGTTTCCAAAGGGTACAGATGTCTCTTTTGTATCGTAATACAGTATCAACGATTGTGAACGTGGAATTAATCGCTTGTAGTTATGTATTTTCTTGAATTAATTAAGACTATTCGATTACTAAATATCTAATTGCGTTTAAGAACAATGAACCTCAGATAGAACAGTTCTTGCTTCAGCTTTTGTAAATTTGTTTAATTAAGCCGCGAGCGACGAAAGAGAACGACGAATGCATCACATATATTTTGAGTATCAAAAACCTATGATCGAATAGGCAAAAGAAAACGACTAGTTCACGAACGTAAAAGCGTATTCAAATAGGAATAAACAACTAACTATGCCGAGTTCGAGACGAGAAAAAGACTCTGTTGTCGACCGCCCGTTAATATAACTTTAGACTTTAGCGAAAGCGTAATCAAAAGTATGTTAATCGTGCAAGTACTTGGAAACGGGTTATCCAAGTTTTGCATAAAACTATTCACGTACTGATTTACATGTATTCATACATTAAGGACTTGAAAAGGTAACCAGGTACAGTAAGTTTATTAAAGAGAACACAGAACGTATGCATTACCTATCGAATTTCGACGTTCTTTCATATTTACGCTAGCCTTGCGTGAATTACTTAACAGAGATATGAAAAATTATTATAAGCGAACAAGTAAACGACAAATAAATGACAGAACGTTTGATCTCCGAGGAACAACACGATGTTATTCACCCCTTTGAAACTGACAATATGAGAATCTAAAATGATTTTTCTAAATTAAAAGAAATTACACTTTTCCATTTTTTCTAAATTCTCTAATAACTACTTAGAGAGAAAGAGAACAAAATTTGCTGACTTAAAGCGCCTTTTACGCCCCTTACAAACAAAAACTTCTATTCGGATTTTGCACCAGTCTAATACGTATCGCGTTTCGAACAATTTCAGAGAACTGTAAAATACAAATGGAAATGTAATTACAATGATTATTTTGATTACAATGTGACGAAAACGGTACAGAGAGCACGGCAGTTTTCAAGGCTTGTATCGAAAAGTGCAATCAAAATGTAAAAATGCTCTTCCCGATTGCGTAACAATCGTTTGTGAAAAAAACGCGATGACGATCAAATTGTCGATCTCGAGGAATAATTAGAGGGTCGTCGACGCGTATTCACTCTGCAAGAAGAACCCTTTCGTCGTGAAGGGTCGACAAAGTGAAGCCGAGACATCACTTTGCTTTCTTCGCGTATTGTAAGCAAGTAAAGGCCACTAATCGATAGTGTTCTAATCAAAGATCAAGTATCCTTAGAAACTTGAAACATGATCAGGAATTAGATTTGCGAAATTCAATGAGAGTTGAGAGAAGCAACTACGAAGCTAACTGCATGCATCTTTTCGAAGAAATAATATTAAAGAAATTCTCATTTAATGTAAATTATGGTTAAAATTAATTTGCTACGAATTAAATATCCACAAACGATCTTTTCTAAATTCATTAGGAAATATTCGAACTCGAAATGACTCGACGTACATGTATTAACTGGTTGCTGTTTGCATAGGAAACAAAGATAGATTACATTGTAAAACGGTCTATCTCGAAATTTTGATTACAGGTAAAATAAAGTCATAAAGATTTAACATATACACATGTATATAGAAAATTGTACGCAGTACGCAAAAGAGATATAGAAGAAGGTTTTACACAAAGCTCGATACTCGCTATTGTATTAACAATAATGACATTCGATCAAATTTATCACTCAAAGATTTTTGCACATCCGTAATAATCTACAAACGGTGCTCCAGATGAGGTATCTTTATTTCAACAAGACAAGAAAGGGAAAGAAAAAAATATATGAAGAATTCGTTCTCTTTTATATGCCATTTCTTACCTTATCGTAGGATAGAGAAGATCAAATACATATTTAGAAACATCTAATCTATTCGACAATGAGATTAAATTCATTGTTCGGTGATGTTGGAAAACGTCTACGTAAACTCGCGTTTTATCTACAAAATACTTTAATCGTAATATTAATTAATAATATACAGCTTGTAAATAACTAAACAATAATAAAATATGCTGTAACAAGTTTTTTTCACTTCTTCTTGCTTCTCTACCTATCTATCTGTCTATCCGTGTCTGTCTGCCTGTCTGTCTCTCTCTCTCTCTCCCCATCTCTCTGTCTCTCTCTCTCTCTCTCTCTCTCCCCATCTCTCTCTCTCTCTCTTTCTCTCTCTCTCTCTCTCTCTCTCTCTCCCCCATCTCTCTCTCTCTCTCCATATTTTATATCTCGCGTTGTCGAAAATTCTTTTCCAGTCTATAAAAAAATAGTCCAACAGGCAGGTGGAGCAGAGTAAAATACACAGGCTAATTTAATTAAAAACGCGGGCTTCCTACTTTCATAATCGTTTGCGTATATCTAGCTCTTTCACATCTTCTTAATAAATCAACGGATGACGTCACATACATACTGAGCTTCCTTTATCTCTTGGAAACTCGAAAACTAAATGAAAGCAGAGTGTCAAAAGAAGAATAAAAGGAAAAGGCAGCTAAGAAAAGGGAGGATGAAGAAAAAAGGCGCGAAAAGTACCATATAAAAGGACGTCTCAGATGGAAAGAAAGATGTTGCAACCTACCTAAGAAGAGTCGGGACAAGTTTTGTAAAGCGACCGAGAAATTTCATTTTTCTCTCGACCCGGACCAATGTGATGAATATACGCACACGTCACTGAGGTACACCGTGGATAGAACACAAACGGCGACAATGATTTTTTAATAGTAATGATGATGATGATGATGATGATGATGTGATGATGCGGATGATGCGGATGATGAGGATGACGACGATGATGAGGATGATGAGGATGATGATGATGATGATGATGGCGACGATGATGTTGATGATGATAATAATAACAATAATTTTCATTAGCTCATTACACTTTTTTCCTTTTTTCTTCATCTTGATGCCTCTGTTGCTCCTCGTACAAATCTTTTTTTACTCGGCACCAATTTTTTTAGCATTGTTCCTAAGCCTCTCTCGACTACATGCGCGATTTTGCGCTTTTTTTCAGTGTTTCATATCGCCCATCCTTTCAGCAATCTGTAGCGGATATATCGTACATCGTATTAAAAAATTCTTATCTTACAATTGTAAATATCGTATTCCTATTATACAATGAAGCTCGTTCGTGGCGGTATTCCTTAATATTTTACCATTGTGCTTGTTCTAAAATTTAACTTTTTCTCCCCCTCTTACAATTTCACCCTTACTTTATTGCTTGGTGGCAATATGCATTCATATTCTAATGAATACATGGCAGAACAGAAACGAAAATTCACAAAATATACAGAGCGCCTGTTGAATCTTGAAAGGTCTTCGAAAATATGAATTGAAGATTTATAACAAGAATTTTGAACCAATAAATACAATAATAATTTTGAAAAAGAAAGCAAGAAAACAAAAAGATGTAGAAGGTTCTTCCAAGATTCTAAAAATGTGTTCGTGATAATTTAAAAATCTCAGATATTCCAAGACTATCAATTTCAAAATTTAAATAATGTATCTCCCATTAATAATTCTGTGATGAAGTATTTCCAATATTCATTATCTCACGTTTATATGTATCTACCGACGCATTTCCCGATGATTCGATTAAACATAATAACTGCGTTTCTCATACCAGAAGAAAAAAACTTTGGCAGCCGCTCTAGCCAGCTGATTAGCGTACTTCTACGTAAAAATCAATTTCACTCCTTCTCTTCTTAACGTAATTAAATATCGATATACATTAATCTCAAAACGTATAAAAATAATAATACTATCAATCCGGCGTAGTAAATACACAATATTATCGAGTTCTCAAAGTTCTCACCTTTAAGTAATCGCTAATGACCGGAGAATATTATATATATCGCACAAACAACAATTTTTTTTTCTTCTTTTTTTTTTGCTAAAGCATTATAATTAATGTCCACCAATTTCACAATATCGTTGCAAAGGTCAATGAACGAGCTGCTTAAACAACTGAGAAGCAGTTCTTACGGCCGTAATTTATGTACAAGGAAATCATCTTTGAATTGAAGCATTCACGGAAAAAATAAATCAACATAAAAATCCATCCATTCGCACGTACGAAAAATATTCATAAAACAATGCGCGATGATGGTCTCTTGATGACACTATGCAAATCATTGGCAAACTTGCTCGTCGAATACGATATCGAACATAACGCTGTAGTTTGATAAATCCGAGAAACGCGGCCCACATACTCAAATTCGTTACGATCACTATATTCATTTATATAAACACTATTATCATTACTTCGTCTTGTTAATAACAGCTGCACACTCCCACTTATTACTCGCCTCGTTTCCCCCTCCTGAAAACTTTCATCTTATAACATTTCCTGATGAGCGTCTTGTTTCTTCAATTTCCTTTAGATCATTCGAGTTCCATCATCGTCAGTATATATTAAAGGCACGTTTGATTCGTTTAACGAACATGTACCTACAAATAACGATCAATACAAGTAAAAATGTCAACGAACGATTTTGTGGAGAATCCTCGCATTCGTCAAAAAGTTGATAATGACATGTTTCTCTGTGCATTCAGATCGGCGGATGTTTTTAAGATACATGAACTCCAGGTGTCTCGAGATATTTTCCAGATAACATAGAATGTCGAGAATTATTTTCGCATATTTGAATCTCATTGCAAATCATTTGTCTGACCAACTGATTGAATTTATATGTTTTAAATAGATCGATTGAGAAGGACGTCGAAGCAACGAACTCCAATCGAGTATTATCGACACTAGCTAAGGTCACTTGCCCATGCTGGCATTTGCTGGTAGAGTCGCGGATCGTTGTTGCACCGATAAATATGGCTTCAAGGTGGATCTCGTAGACTCTCTGAAATATGTAAATCGTTATCGATGAAATTCGACTTGTGGAAGATCGTGACTATCGCATTTACCAAGAAATATCACGAGTATAGACTAATATAAAAAGAAAAAAAAAGAAATAAGCTTTAGAAGCAAAATAACAGTTTTTATCTATAAGAGCTAGTGTAGTTATAAATGTTAAAGCCCCATTTCAATAAAAAAAAAAAGCATTGAAATTCATGATGATTTTGTTGATCCGTTTTTTTTTTTTTTTTTTTTTTTAGAATTACAAAGTTTACTTTTAAAATTTTTAGACTTTTTATTTAGGATCAATTTATAATAATGTTTTCTTCTGTACTCTTTAAATGACGAACTTTTTATCAATAATCACATTGAACAATTTGCTGTTAAAAGTAAACTCTGAACGTGCCAATTTTCATTACTATCTAACAGTTTTGCCGTGCACAATGTCAAATATGTTTTGTCATTCTGCATATCGTATTTCGTAATTATTACCATGCAATTTTTGGAGAAGAAAAAAGCTATACGATTCTACAAATTCTCACATAACAACATAAAAATAATATCGCAACTGAAAATCTTAAGCTGCTGCTCGATTATAGGTTATGATTTTCTACTTGTTAAAGTATCGTAAAGTTCCATTAAAAAGAAAATATAAACAAAATATTATAATGAGTATATATGTACATAAAAAGTATATTTCCATCTTAATCTATAATATTCTCAAATTAATTTTCATGCATTATGAATCTTATCAATTTATAACTTCTGCTAATACTAAACAAAGTTAAAACAATGCGACATCATATATTTACTTATTGAAGGGTATGTATATTTAAACTAGCAGCGAGATCAATAGAAATAAAATGAACAATCACTCTCGGCGAAAAAATGTGCTAATGTTTAAGCGCATGCAAATGACAATTGAATCGAATCAACTAACAATATCCTATTCTAGTTTTAAACAAACTCAAACAGAAACCAACATATCAATAACCGCAATAATAATAATAATCGGAAAAAATGAAGCTTATATTGCTTCGATCTATCGAACGATATTTATATATAATTTCGATTTTGAACAAAGCAACTATGTTGGCTTTTAAATTTTTCAAAAGTTGGAATTATTACAAAACACGCTTAATAAGATTACCTAAAGTCTTCATAATACATTTTCAAATTTCAAAACTGCTTTATATCTGTATCTATATTTATATCTACATCTATATCTATATATATAGAAATAGATAGATAGATAGATAGATAGAGAGATAGGTAGATTAAAGCAATCTGAAACATAATCAATAATGGCATTCCATTATATTATTTTTTGTTTCTGTAACAATGATATCTTCTAAGCGCACTGCACTTACGAAACGCTGCCAACGATGTCTTTTTTCTATTTTCATGTTCGTTGAAAATGCGATTCTGTATATAGATATGGGAGTGCAAGAAAAATCAAACGACTCTAACCTCGCTACACCCAATCATGCGATGCCACAATACAAGAGAGCTACTTAGTCTCCGGTTACGTTGAGTCGCACCGCTACGCTACCTTGGCGAGACACGTTGCCCCGTGCCATCGACGTGCGAGTTTGCTTTGTAGCCACATTTTTGTACACGTCTGGACAGTCTTGCGACCCAATATTTCTGTTCGTCAGGACTACCAGCCAATATTAATAATTCACGAGCACTGTTTGGATCGTAGTGTAATTTGCAGGGTGCTATGGCATCTTCCTTTTTGTCCAAATGCTCCTTATGAACTTTTATACGACACCCTGTACACACGCAATAACAATTTCATTACATATTCTATTATGAATAATTTTTTATTTTATGGAGCAGATTTTTTATTTTGTTTGTTGACCAAAGAAAACGAATCATGTTACATCGTTATCAATTTAATAAAATTTATTACAAAAGATAGTTTTATAAATCTTTTCAAAATATAATTAGAAGCGACGAATCGCGAGCAAATACACATCACCCCACGAACGAGCAAAGATTTGAAAATGATATGTTTTAAGCAATGCAGTAATTATAAAAACGTACAAATTCGTTGAAGGAAACATTGTTTCATACTTACTTCGGCACTCGAGAGCTGGTGGCGGTCGAAACATATGCCACAATTGTTTTGAGCATACTTCGCAAGTAGTCGGCATATGATACGATATTGACACAAATTCGTGACCTTTTAACGATTGCGTGCCTGGTTTGTCCGTAAGTTGTGGCAGTTCCACTCCAGGCAGTGTGTTTCCTTCATCACCAGGACGTCTTGCTTCGCCTTCACCAGCATATAATAACTAAACAAGGGAAGAAAAAATGTAATTGAGTATATCATTCGATGAGTAGGGAACCAATTATTCAACATATTATTTACCTGGAAAATTCTCGGAATATCTTTGGCATCAGCTCGGATGACATCACCCTGAGTAACAGATCTAACGTGGAAGACTTTATTTAGGTCCAATATCAAGACTGGATCGGCATTTAATTTATCATTTTCACTATTATAAAATATTATTTTCTTCGAAGAAACGACAACGTATTGTTTTTTCCATCCATGCCTTTTAATGTTCTGTTTATTTGGCACATTTAACCAACCTTCCAATCGCATGGTTCCATGTTCCGATAAAACAGAATCTTCTCCGTCATTTTCTACGGACGAAACGCTAGCGGTTTCTGAGTTGAGCGAAGCAATTTTCATTTGTAATGTTTCTATTTCGGAATCTTTCGAATCAAGTTCCATTTGTAACCTCAATTTCGCTTGATTTTCTTCCACTAATTGTGCCTATAGAAATATAATGATGCTAGGGATAATATATAAATATTTGTAAAAGTGGAACGAGGTTTAGTATTTTACTTACTTGTAAATCTTGCAAATCTTTTTGCCATTTAGCCGTTAACTGTCCGTATTTTTCTCTCTCTTGAGTAAGCTCTTGTTGTAAACGCCTGCAATCTTTCTCCTTCTTTCTTAAATCTGCTGCAGAAGCTTTATTCTTGGATTTACCACTTGAAGACAAATCTTTTCTGTTCATAATCTCTGCTAACTTATTAACTGCTTGTTGTTTCAATAATTGCTCAGTTTTCAATTTACTGCTCAGTTTTTCTATTTCTTCACCATTAGACTGTGCTTTAGAAAGTTGATCTTGCAATTCTTTAAACCGTTTATTTAAATCTTCCTTTTCTTTAAGATATTGATCAACATTTTTCTTAAGTTCACCTTCGCTATCCTTAAGCCGATTTATAATTTGTTCTTTTGCATTCAATTCTTGGTGATGTTTGGCTACTCCATCTTTATATTCTAATTCCTTCATTGTTCGTTCCTTTTCGAGGTCAGCGACAGTTTCTTCAGCTATTGATCTTGCCAAAGCTTCACTATCGCCTCTCGCTAGAGATAATTGTAACTGATGCACTAAAGAGCTACGTTCTTCTTCTAATTCTTGTTGTAAACGTATTTTTTCATCAAGTTCTTCCCGAAGTTCTTGCGTCTGTGTTTTATAAAGTGTCTGGAAATAACACATTAAAATTTATAATAAATATATCAAAAAAAAATAATAGCTTCTCCGCTGATAGTTTGTTGAGATGTGAATTTACCGAAAAGTAAGCTTCTGCTTCTAATTGTTCTTGTAATTCCTTAGTTTGTAGTTGATCCACATTTCTTTGAGTTTTCAAGTGATGTAATTCATCCTCTATTTGACGTTTTGCTTCTCTTAGCTGAGCAACTTCGCCAGCTAATTGTTGTTCCCTGGCACGTAATCGTCCTGCTTCGGACGACTGCTGTGCCAAGTCAGTCTGCAGAATGTTTCTTTTCTGCTGTTCTTGTTCGACCTGACCTTGTAGCACTTTTACCTTTTCAACTTCTTGCCTATGTTCTCCTTCCAGTTTCTGTAATCGCTGTTGAATCTGTCGATAATCCACAGAGAGCATAGAGGTTTGTCTTTCCTTTTCTTGTGCAAGTAATTCAGCACGTTGCCTCCCACTTTTTTCTTCATTTAATTTTGCTTGTAATGCTGTTAATGTTATATTAATACATGTATAAGGACAACTCGCAATAAATTGACAAATTTAAATATAAAGGAGTAGCGTACATACTGTAAATAGAAATGCCATCGAGCGCGAGCATTCCGAAATTTGAAAAATTGCAATTAGTGATAAAGTGGGTTAAGAATAAAACAAAATAATTATATGGAGATGCAGTTATAGGATAAATAAGTGTATGAATGAAATGCAACTTTTAAAAAATCAAAATTTTTAGAACATGCATGATGTTTAAATACAATATGATATATGTATCCTATAATTTATTACATTTGACATAAATACGAAAAAATATTTACGTTAGCCTAAAATAAGTATTTTTTCTCACCCTGACATGCTTATCAGTATAAAAATATGGACTTTTAAAAACCTTAATATTACGATTATTAAATACAAATGTAAATAAAATTACCTTTAACTACTTCTAAATTAGCTTCTTCTTTGGATAGTATGCGTGAACGTTCCGTTTCTTGATGGGCTACCACTTCCTGATTATACCTGGCTTGCGCAGCTTTTAATTCAAGAGTTAAACTTGCTGCTTCTTTTTCCAATGCTGAGATTTTTTCAGTTAGTTGTCTATTATCCATGATTGCTTTCTCCTCTTTCTCTCGACTATGTTCGAGTTCGACATGAAGAGCAGAGAGTCGGCTTTCTAATTCAGCAGTTAACGATGAGGCTTGTGATCGAGAACTACGCTCTTTCGACAATTGTCCCTGCGAAATTATTTACAAAAATATAAATTTACGTTTGAAAATGAGTATTTCTAATCAATTTTCTTTCTTTTTTCTAACATAAACGCTTACTTGTAATGTAGCCACTTCTTGCTGTAAATTATCTCGTTGCGCTTGTAATTTCGCTCTTTCCACTTGTAGTTCATTTGCCATTTGTTCTGCAGCTTGACGAGCAACAGTAATCTCAGTAGCTTGTTTCCGTAACCTCGTTACCATTTCTGTTTCTCTTTCCAATTTCGATTGCATTTCTTTAATTTGTTTTTCTAAGCTTGTTACACGTTCAGAAGTTTGTTGTGAATTACTTGCATCACGTGCTCGTTTCGTCTGCTCTTCATCATACTTCTTTTTCAACTCCACAATTAATGACTCCGCTTTTCTACGCGACTCAGTTTCATGCTCCACCCTACGTTGTGCTTCTTTGTAATTATGCCTCAACAAAGTCAATTCTTTGTCCGCTCTACCTATTTCTTCACGCAATTCGGTTTCCCGGCGTGCCATAGCTTCTAATCGTGTTGTTAAAGCTTTCTGCCTTGATTCTAAAGATTCTACCTGTCTCTTTTCTTTATCCAATAAGTTTTCTAATTGAGAAATTTTAATATCATCGCTTGTACCATTATTGATATGATTTTCTAATCCATCTACCGACTCCTTGCCGCTAGAAGCCATTAATTGATAATCTTCTGAATATGTAAAACCAATAAAAGGTAAATGGTTTCCAGAAAATGCTTTTGGTATCGGAAAACTTTCCTCTGGTCCATCTTCTTTATCAACATCCTCAAAATTGCTAGTATCATCATCGCCGGAAAGTTCTGGCACGACAGGAGGCACACATTCTCGTAAATTTTCAAATGTCCACTGATCGTTTTTAAAGAAAGGATGATTTTTTATTTCTTCCACGCCATTTCTACCCAAACGTTTAGTTCTATCCGTAAGAAAACCACATATCAAATTCTTGGCAGAATGAGAAATATCAACTTCTTGTGGAAAATGTAATGAATTTCTATGATCCATAATTTTTGAATATGTTCCAACTAATGAATCTGCATAAAACGGAGTATCACCAACAAGCATTTCATATAAAAATACACCAACTGACCACCAATCACATTCTCTTCCATATACACCTTCACCACCTTGAGACTGAAGCACCTCAGGTGATATATAATCAGGTGTACCTACTGCAGTATCAGATCGAACAAGACCATCCTAAAAGACATATAAGATAAAATATTTTCATATAATGTTGCATTGTTAGAAATTTGATAGAAAATGCTAAAAAAAAAAAAAAAAATATACATACAGCATCCATTCTCATACAAGTGCCAAAATCTGCGAGTTTTAAATGACCATACTTATCAAGTAACATATTATCTGGCTTTACATCTCTATGAACAAATCCCATAAGATGTATTGCATCTAATGCAAGCACCACTTCTGCACAATAAAATTTTGCCCATTTTTCTGGCACGTCATAATTTGACATTAAATTCACTAAATCACCACCTGGCATGTAATCCATCACCATGTAAAGATATTTTTGATCTTGAAATGCAAAATGAAGCTGAACTATCCACTGAGAATTGGCATGTGCCATTATATCACGTTCTTCCCAAAAAAAGGCTGAATCTGATCGCTTGATCTGTAGAATATACAAAAAATAAAGTGTGCAGTATACACATAAATTATCTATTTGTGCTTTATGTCTTATTCATGTCTTACCATTTCAAATTTACTGAGTAATTTCATAGCATATACTTTCTGCGTAGATTTATGTCTTACTAATTGTACTTCACCAAATGAACCACGACCTATCACTTTTATCAGGGTAAAGTCGTCTGTACGCATTCGCATTTTACAAATATCTTGAGCTACTGAGTCATCTGAAAGTGTAAATAATTTTTATTACATCTTTTCCTTGAAAAATTAATATTAGCGTCACAACATCAATAAATATATTAACATGTTTCATTTATTTATATCTGATTTATTTACTCCTCCATATCTATTAAATAAGGCGAGTCGTTGTATTATTATATTAACATATTATTCTAACACGATTATATATAATAGCGATTGCGATTTGCTTATTGACAATAAAATGCCTAACTTTTCTAAAATATACACTTTATACTAAATTAATGAAGTATCTATTACTCTGTATTTTAGTAACTGCACTATTTAATAAGAATATTTTTCATAAAAACAGAAAGGTTAAGTACTTACATCTATTCATATATGCTTCTATGTTTTTCATACGTTTTACGCTGGGATGATCACAATCTGCCACCAGGGCCTGAACTGTATCCAACAAGCAATCAATGTTTGTGATACTTCTTGGATCCTTTACGCGTTCTTCCAGCACCCTCAGGCGCCTGCGCCTGTCTTCATCTCGTACTACATCCATCTCTCCTATTAAAAGCTAGGAATAATTTCCTTCAAAAATGTAATATTTTTTTTGACGCATCAAAAACAATACAAAGCAAAAGGCTACATATAGCATAAGCACAATTTATGCACTGTTGCAATACTGGATGGACAGTCCATGTTTCCTGAAACAAGATTATATATATATATACATAAATGTTAATATATAATCATTATTGTGATATTATTGTACAAAGATTTACATAAAATATAGATGACTTTTTTTTTTACTCCATAAATGAAATAACCAAATCTATATTTAAATAATACCATATATAAATATAGCTTTAAATAATATAAAGATATGATTATCGATAAGTTTAATATAGTTTAATTCGTGCATTGTATTCATATTGCTAGTCGTATGCACCCATGTAACAAGATAAAAATCACAATATTATAAAATCAAATAAATGGATTTAGAATTAAAGTAATATAAAGTGAAAGGTTAATAAAATTATTAGTTCCATGTGTACCTTTTACTAGAAGGGTAAGTTAATTAAATAACACAATTTAAAAGATATACAAATTTGTGAGGGAATAGATACAACAGAATATAATATATGATGACTCAACATGATTTATGTGTCAAGATCATTAAGAAACAATGATTACTGAACAGTATGAAAACAAAACATATATTTAATTATTTAGAAAAATATGATTTCCCAGACACTAACATTTATTTAGATATTTTGCACTGAAATTGATCATTAACTTACAAACAAAATTTTACCAGTTCATCTTGTCATTTTCACAAAGAAACTTTTATAAAATAAAAATGCAAATTGTAGAAATCGTTAAACAAATGTGAATTTAATGTTTGCATTTCAATATTTCAATGAAAATTTAAAAATTCAAAAAATAACAAATCAAAGAGGTCTGTTAGGAAGCTTGCAGAAATAAGGTGGATCCCGTGCTGGTACTTCTGAATCCGTCATGAAGGATTTTCTAAATATTCCGTATTTTTCATTATCGATTAATTAATGTCAGAAGAAAATTCACTCTAACGTACCTAATATCACGAATACCGTATCCAGTACTTCGTCTAACTGAATAAAAATACTATAAAATACATTATTTTTCTACGTAAATTGGTTGCGATTGCACACAGCTGAGCCGTGTATGCGCCATTGAGAAAATTCACAACGGTCATCAAAGCCAATGAAAGCTCGGGGAAAACGTAGAGTAATTCGCTTTTCAATTCATGTACAATGATCGAGGGGAATTTTCCAATTTTATTCGAGAACTCTGGCACCTGCTTCAGATGTGAAATCTCACATTATTCAATTTGAAAATATAACAGTATTTTCAATGAGATTTTTGGTTATTTTCACTCTACTTGACACCGTTTGAATTAGTTCGTTGTTTCAAAATTGGCAACATAAAAGTCACCCCTTCTTCATACATATATATTTATTTGAATCAAATAAAACTTCGAAAGTTTCACGAATTAATGAAAACTACGTCAAAAGTCGTTGAGACAGAACATCAACGACTTCGGAAAAACGATATAATAAATTGCAGGCATAACCAAGATGGCGTAGTATTCGACGCACTAACTGAGATACAGGTTTTTGCACTTGTACTGTCTGCTTATAATTTAGAATTTCTTTAGTTAACCTGAATATTGTTTTCAGGATTGTAGTTCTGAACAAATTGCGTGATCTAAATCTGTATGATACGCATCACGCAGTTCTATAATATGGAAAAATTCTTAGTTTTCCCGCGCGTATTTTGATGCTCATTGAACACTTTAACGGATTTTTTTTAGCATCATTTATATCATATTTTGTATTTATAGCGATAATACATATCACAAATAGATAGGTACGTATGGTCGTCAAACCTAATACGTCAAAGTATTGCTCTTGCAATATTTAGATCCCTTTTTTGTAATTGATACTTCTTTTATCCTTTTTTTTTATTCTTACCTTTATTATTGCAGTTTTAGTCAACAGTATAATTACGTGAGTCGTATTTAATCTCATATTCTGAATTCTGTAGAAATGGATCTGCCTTGTGATTGGCAGACCAACAAACAAAGACTTTCAGAACGCAGTCAATATTTATTAGAGACAGGGCAATGGTCTGACTGCAAATTTGTAGTTGGGCAAGAACCCCATCAACAAACATTAAAGGGACATAAATTATTTTTAGCTATGTCTAGCCCTGTCTTTGAAGCTATGTTTTTTGGGGGTATGGCAGAAAAGAATGACCTGATACCTATTCGAGATGTTCAACCAGAAGCTTTTAAAGCTCTTTTAGAATACATATATACAGATCGAGTTGATTTAAGTTCTTTTGAACTAGCATGTGAATTATATTATTGTGCCAAAAAATATATGCTTCCTCCTCTGGTAAAAGAATGTACAAAGTATCTATGTTCTGACCTGTCTCCAAAAACAGCTTGCAGAGCATATGAATTTGCTAGATTATTTGATGAGCATGTACTGATGGAGAAGTGTCTTCAAATCATTTGCACAAAGACAAATGAAGTTTTAAAAGAACCTAATTGGGAAGAAGTTGAATTAGGAACACTATTGACAGTGCTAGAACAAGAAGATTTACAAATAAACTCTGAAGTGGAATTATTTAATGCAGTGGAACGTTGGGCAAAAGCTGAATGCACAAGAAAATCTCTTGATCCTAATGATGGAAAGTCTTTAAAGTCAGTAATTGGTAATGCATTATCAAAAATTAGATTTTTAAGTTTAAGTGCTCAGGAATTTGCAGAAGGGCCAGGAATGTCACCGTTACTTACTCAAGATGAAACTTTTGCAATACTCATGAACACACTATGCACTGGAAATAAAGCACCTATGCCTGAAGGATTTTCAACTAATTCACACAGTAGAGTTAACATATATAAACCTCCAATTACACGTACAAATTGTTCCATTGTAAGTTGGATAGATATCGCGTGATAGCCTTTAGATTTTAACTATTCTTCATGAGATTTCATTTTGTAGAGGTTTAAGCCAGTTAATCCATGTTATAACTCATTTATGTCACATTGCTGGTCTTTACAAACACCTACATATCGTGAACCTGTTTTTATTAATGATGCTGAATCTAGCAGTACATTACGAAATACACCGCCAACAGTAATTGATAGCGGAGTAAGAAAGGATGCTGAAAATTTATCTGTAATTGAAGGTGGTATACAAGAGGGATTAAAATATTATTGTCTAAGATCTGTTATTCGATTAACAGAATGTCTTAATGCAAATGTGTTGGACTGTTCCGTGACCTTTAGTGTAGACAAAAATATTTATGTATTAGGTGTACAAGTACCTACACAGATGACTGAAGTAGTAAGTTAAATAATATCGGAGACAAACACAATGTTCAGACTTTACATTAACCGCTATATACTATTTTTATTACAGACTAATGACTTGAATTATGCTCTTAGTAATACTTCATATACCGAAATTTTGTACGCTCATCTTCTCGATTCTGATAATACACGATTAACTTACACGCACTTTTCGACAAAAGTAAAAATTAATACCCTTGTGGAAATTACGTTTAATCGACCTGTTTATATTCAAAAGAATAAGGTATATATTCAAATAATAATTTTAAGCATACTAGAATGAAAATCTGTAAGTACTTGTGAAAATCATTTTTGCTTTTTTCAACTATAGGTTTATCGAGTTGGGGTAGTTTTTAATACACTTGGGTGGTATCCAATTGGACTTTGTACCCAAGATATGACCTGTGATTCTGTATCCTTCTCATTCGGTGTCGGTAATAGTGCGGATAATGTGCGAGATGGTCTCATTCGGTCTATAGTTTTTACATACAATGATAATATGTAATATCGATAATAAAATTGGCTGGCGTAAAAATAAATTTAAATACGTATATTAAATTTCAATAACAAAACAGTATGTTTTATTCTGTTTTATACTATTGATGTATTATTGTATCTCTCAAATTATGTCGGTGCTATTATTAAAAACTGTACAAAGATATATTCACATACATTGGTTCTAGTTATAATGAAAGTCGAATTTGTATAAAACTATTCTCTTAATTTGTATATATAGAAATATTAATGTTTATTCTATAAACAGAAAAGTCTGAATTTTACAATTTAAATTTTAAATCAGTGGACTACATATTAATACAATATATGTATGTTTTTGTTTATTATTCTAACATTAGTATTATTGTATTAAATTATAACTTTTAAGGAATTGTTACTGTACAAAAGAATGTTATAAAAAATTTGAATATAAAAACATGATTATGCTAATAATATATAAAACATGTTTCTTTTGTATTATGTTTGATTTAATTTTATATGTATACATAGCAGAAATGATTATATTCCTTTTATCTGAATTGTTTAACTTTCTTTTAATATCTTAGAGTATTATTGATTTATATGATACACAGCGTGTCCATAAATATCTTGAAAACAATGGATGATACAAAAAATTTACCTTACAATGATTTTGGAAAGCCTTGTGAAGGTCATGGTTATATTCTTAAATGGGAACTATATTTTTTTATTCCATATTCTTATAGCCGACAGCAAAACATTTTCAAGATACTACTTGTATTTTTTGCACCATCGAGATATTAATTCTTAAGAAGGATGGAAAGTTGTATTCTTTTTAAATATATCCACATAAAAGGACAAGCGACTAGCCTTTCTAGTAATAGTATTTAGTACACACATACAATCGGCTGTTTTTAGTTAATTATTATTTTGTATATAATTTTAGCAATCTCCCTGTGATATACAATGGATAACGCCAATGTAGCCGGCATATCAAGTTTGATATCTAACATTTCAACAGTGATTCATGCAAAAAATACAAGCAATGGTGTTTTGAAAAGGTTTGGATGTCGGTTACAAAGGTATGAAACAAAAGGATATGGTTCCCATTTAAAAATATAACCGTGATCTTTGTAGAGCTTTTCAAGGACATTGCAAGATGGAATGAATATCAGTATGATACGCCCTCCTCGAAATCGAACAACGTACAATATTTGTTTCAAGTATGTTTCGACATCCATAGTTTTCAAAATATTCGAAATAAGGAAATTGAAAATTTAAGGAAATGTATTTTCAGATAAAACGGACACATTGTATATAATGTAAATATAATTTATCTTAAATATATAACTGTTTATTTTTCTATATAGTTTTCATAACATAATTATATGACAATTATAAGTATTAAAGTTTATATCATTATATTTATTTGTTTATATTTATGTTTGCTTATTATATACATATAATAAGAGGGAATGTTATAAAATATAATCAGTCTGTATAATTTATCATATACTTTTCGTTATGTAAAAAAGTAAGAAGAATAATACATCTAGATATGTGAATTAAACTTGTACCTTGAACATTTGAACAATGTTCTTACAATTATTAAAATTTGTTCTTTATAATATCAACATACAATGTATATATAAGTGATACATTAAATAACTTTTGATACAAGATACAGATAACAATTTTATAAATGTATACTTTAAAAAACTTTACATCTTTGATTGTCTATTATGTTTTATGTATAATAAAATCCCATGTGTCTTTCCATCTGAACTTTAAAACTTCCTTGGCACTTAAATGAGTTGTGCCATAACTAAGTATAATAAATTTTTTAAATACATAAATAATAAAGGTCATCCATACGATAGTACAGAACTTTAATGTATATATCAAAAAATTGTGCTGATATCGAACTCTGGAAATTAAAAATGCTGAGTTAAATTTTATAAGTGTGTTTCAAAAAATGAATAAATTATAAGTGATAAATCATGTAACTGGAACAGGTGGTCTTTTTCTTGAAAGAAACGTTTTCTTTTTCTAATAAAATGTTAATTTCGAAATATTTTACGACATATTATACATAACACGTACAATGTAATGTAATTTTTCGATCTCCTAACCCTAGTATCTTGAACGTTAAGAAACATCAACTTATGCTTCCGCTAAAAAATCACTATATACAATTACAGATGCACCATTGTATCGACAATTATTATTATTACGACGATATTTTTTCTAATTATTATTGAAAATGTTTCCAGTTACATAAGATCCGTCTTGTATATAATCTTCTAACATACCTAATTACGTAATATAAATGTTCTATTGTCGCTGCTGTAAGCAGTAGTTTAAAAATAAATGCTGGTAAATAATGATGAAGAAATAGAGTTCTTTCAACAAATACAAAAGGCAAAAAATGTAATAAATATCCAGCTAACAACATGCTTCCAACATTAACAAATTTCTTCCACTCTTCATATGCAATATCAAAACACATTCGTTTCCGTCTTAACATATAAAATATTAAAAGAGATGAATAGACAATTACACATGCTGTTCCAGAATACCAAATTGCTATATTCCCTAATAAATGCACTTGAGCCTGTCATAAAAGTATACACATGTATGTATATATATGTATATATATATAACTACATTAATATTAATAAGTAATAATGAATATTATTGAATTGTAATAAAATCAGATAATTTGCTTAGAAAAACATATTTCAATACATATTTACATTACTGTCATTAGAAACCCAATATGCAATTCCTCTAGACATTAATGGCCAATCTAAAGGATCACTAGAATACATATGACTGTTTTGTCCTTCTTGACCGCTGAAAAGCATTTTTATCTGCAATTCTACAAATTTCTCCCAAAAGCTCAAAGTAGTAGCTTGTAATGGAATCATTTCAGCATTAATTAATTCTCTTTCTCTTTGCTTCTGATCTTCACTTTTAGTATACCTATGTTCTTCAACATTCCATATGGAGTCTGTTTGGTCTACTAATCTATCTGCCACTACTTCATGCTGGTTAAATCCCCAGTCGGGCAATTGCCTTCCACTAAATTTCAGTGCATAATCTGTATTTACATGTATTAATCGAATCTGGCTTTGAATCGCATGCCAAACATCACCAGTATTATCTTTGTTAGTAACCTCCACTTTCCAAAAATTTTGAGCAGGCATAGATACATTGTAATCAATATAACAAGACACCTCTTGACTCTGAGGTGTCATTGGGGCAGCAACATCATGTGAATTTAAAGCTCGACTTGTAATCCCATGTACTAATTGTATTATATCTCCATGTTTTATTGGTTCACTGGGTTTTGTAACAACTAAATCATTTCGCTCTGGTTTTTTCACAATCCACCAATTGTTGACATCTTTAAATGAGTAACATGTAACTTGTTGTTGGTGAGAGCTGCCTCTTCCATCTGGATATCTTAATGGATACATATGACTATGACTATGAAGCCAACAAGCTCTTCCATATGTATGTCTCAAGGTAATCTGTGATCCATGCGTAACTTCTAAAGGTTGGCCTTTTGTAATGCTAGCAAGACCACCATCGAGACTTGCTTGAAAAGCACTTGTCATTACTGAATCGTGCGGTCCAGCTTTAGAGAGTATTGTTAAATGTATATAAAATACAGTCAAGTAAACAGTACAAATAACACTTAATATTATCAATACTCTTATCATAAGATGAATGCATAATATTGTGTTAGATAAAGTTTTTCTTGATATTAGATTCCAATAATCATAAGCAATTAAAAATAATGCAAGGATCAATGAATATAATCCAACATATTTTACACTGAAAAAGATTTATATTAAATTTATGTTAATAACCTTTGTTATAGAAATAGAAATTTTTAAAGTTTTACCATAATGCACATGTTAAATTAGTAATGCCCAAAATTAACCATATCCACCAAGATAAACATGTTAGTCGATCCATTACTTTTCTAAATTTGATAATACATATCAGTCCAAATAATGAAAACTGCATTAGAATGCTTTCCATTAAAATAAATCTAGATTGTGTTAACAATGCATTGTCTGAAACAATAATACAAAAATATATAACTAATACAATATAAATATGTATATGTATTGTATATTCTGTAATAAAAATATAATATGATAAATTACCGAATAGTAATAAAATTCCCGCCAAAACAGCAGTCCATTGTTTTAAACCTAATTCTAAAATCAAATGATAGGCTGTCGGAATTAATAGACTGCCGCATAATGCCGGTACTAATCGTAATGCGAACAAAGGGACAATGTCTGCGTAAGGGCTTCCTATCCTGTCAAATTTAAATTGACCATCGAAATCAGCTAAATACGCTACTGCAGAAATAAGTTGTTTTCCCAAAGGAGGATGTGAATCAAAAAAAAATGTTCTTTTCATGTAAAGTCCTATATATTTTCCGTAATGTAATTCATCAAACCTGTTTTAAATACATCAATAATTATTATGATATTTTAATTGAAAAATATGCGGAAATACTTAAATTTCTACACAAAATTCCATAGTTTATATACAAACTTTTAATTTAAGAAAATTGAAATTTGTTATATTTATAAATACATCTCAAATTTATATTATATATAAAACATATATATCATAATGTATTATTACGTGTATTCTATGTATAATATATATATTAACGGTTAGAAAATAACATTATTTTATACTTTTATTAATATAAAAAATAACTTACACTATACTTCGTGGTTCTTCTAAACGATAAAATCGAGTAACAATTCCACTTACTAATAAAATAACTGAAATTAAGTCAACTTCGAGACTGATTTTAATTCGAGTTTTTAGCGTTTCCAGTGTCTTAAACTTCTCAATTACATTTGAAACAATTTCTTCGTCTTTCTATTAAAAAAGAAAACTAATTGTGCTGTATGTGGGTATGTGTATACAGGCTATGTTAGTTAAATATAGAAAATGTGTAAATATATGCATATAAATTCACTAAAGGTTGGAAAGAAGATAAATATATATAAATATTCAATGGTAAAGAATAAGTTTGAGTTCGTAGTTAAAAATATCAAATAAAAAAACAAACAGGCTAAAGATATAAAAAAGATTTCCTGAAAAATTAAAAGTTATCTTTTAATTATTTAATTATTTAATTATTTACCTACCTCCTCCTGTTCGACAACATTTTCGACACAATTGGTAGAAATATGTTCATAATCAAACTTGGCGCTTTGCACCTGCGATTGCTTGTTATCTAATGTCCTTCGCCTTCGACGAACTATCATTGCACAAATTTGCTATTCGATACAGCCTTGTACTATACCTATATCGTATTTTTATTTTCTTAATTGCTATTATTTCGAAAAAATCAAGAGAGTCGTTACTGAGCCACTACTTGATGTCTAATGTCGACCCACGTCATCAATCGAGGAATAGATTGGGTGACATAAATTTCTGCTTATAAAAATTTCAATCTCCGGAAAAGTGATATCCCAATTTCTTTATTATTAAGTAGAGAAAGTGTTAAACATTACGATAAAATATTAAAGACATAGAATTGATATAAGAAGTGACCATCAGGCTTAAGGTATACGATGTAATATACATGTAAGATAACGGTACTATCTCCGACATTCCCTTTGAAAATCCTTTCTCCGTATCGTATGGTAGTTTTGTACAATATATACATATACGTCATTTTATTTATAAGGTACGAAAGTTTCTTTGAAATTTAAAAAAAATTGTTAGTGATTTTTAAAACTGTTTAATATACGATATTCAATATTTTATATCGTCTGGTATTTAACAAATTATAATACTAATTTTCCATCATTTTCAAAATATATTGCATTGTTTTTGCAATTATTAGATATAATGTGTTTATATTTATATATTCGTATTGTAGATTGAGATATGGACAATGATAAAATTTGTTGTCCCATCTGTTCTAAAGAATTTTCTTCTGTAATAATAGAGAATCATGTTAGTAAATGTTTATTCCTAAATGAATCAGCAAGCAAAGAATCTTCATCATCCTTTAAAGATGGAAGTCCTGCAAGGAAGTATATGAAATTAAGTAATACCAAAGTAAAAAAGGACGATGTAGGATTAGTAAAAAATACAACTAAAATGGTATCATCAGTAATAGATATAGATTCTCAAAGTCCAAAGACATCAGTTAACAATAATGTACTTATCTTTTTCTCCTATTATAAAAAAAAAAAAAAAAAAAGAAGAATATTAAAATAGAAAGCTGTCAATAATAATAATTTCTAGACAGATAAAGGAATTACAAGATTATTTGGGAACGATCATATACCTCTTCCTGAACGTATGAGACCCACAACACTTTCAGGGTATGTTGGTCAATTGCATGTTCTTGGACCATCTACTGTTTTATATCAATTGTTAAATAAGTCTGAAATACCAAATATAATTTTATGGGGTCCACCTGGTTGTGGAAAGGTATACTAAAATAATTTTATTATACATAATCTACTAATTTTTATATTTTAATAAAATTGATATAACAAAATTTTGTATATTGTATATAATTTTGTAATATATATAGATATAGGTTTATTTAATTACAGACGTCTTTGGCAAATGTCATAGCTTACATATGTAAGAATAAGTCAAATGGTAAAATGAGATATGTTAAGTTATCTGCAGCAATGTCTGGTGTAAATGAAGTAAAAGAAGTAATCACTATAGCTTCTAATGAGTTGAAATTTAACAGACGTACAGTGGTTTTCATGGATGAAATACACCGTTTTAATAAAATTCAGCAAGATGTATTTTTACCACATGTTGAATCTGGTATCATTACACTAATTGGTGCAACAACAGAAAATCCTTCTTTCAGCTTAAATTCGGCACTTTTGAGTCGTTGTAGAGTCATTGTTTTGGAGAAATTGAACATATCTAATTTAATGTCTATATTAAATCGAGCAGTGTCTTCACTAGAGGGAACAGTATATAGCTCAAATAAGGAATTAGAAAGTGCAAATCAAATACCAAAATTTATTATAGATGAACCGACCATAGAATGGTTAGCAGAAACTTGTGATGGTGACGCGCGTATAGCATTGAGTGGACTAGAATTAGCAGTTCAATATAAAATACAGAGCAATGAAGAATTTTTACAAAATGGTCCTGTGACCATAACACTAGCTGATATTAAAGAAGGCCTTAAGAAAACTCATATGTTATATGACAAGAGAGGTGACCAACATTATGATATGATTTCAGCTCTACATAAATCTGTTAGAGCAAGCGACGAAAATGCTTCTCTCTATTGGTTAACAAGAATGATATTAGGTGGCGAAGATCCAGTTTACATTGCACGAAGATTAGTTAGAATGGCATGTGAAGATATTGGTTTAGAAGATCCAAAAGCACTTGGTAACGTTAAACATTCATAAGACTAATTATCTATTTTATCAGGAGTCTTATGCTATATTATATGATTATTTGGGAAATAATTTCCAGGAATTGCTGTACATACAATGCATGGTTGCAAGATGATAGGAATGCCTGAATGTGATGTCCTTTTAGCACAGTGTACAACATATTTAGCAAGAGCACCAAAGTCTAGATTAATGGAAGATGCGCTCAGAGCTGCTCAAAGAGTAATAGCTGAACATAAAGGACCTCAGCCTGGAGTACCTTTATATTTAAGAAATGCTCCAACAAAGCTTATGAAGAATCTAGGTAATCATTACATATTGCTTGTCATCATTAAGAATCATGTGTAATGAAATTTAAGACCATCAAAAAGTATTTTCTTAATAATATATAATATATTATATAAATTTTATTTTAGGATATAGCAAAGGTTACAATATGAAACATAAAGATGAATCGGGAATGAATTATTTACCAGAAGGATTAGAAAATGTAAACTTTTTTGATTACCATAAGAATTATATGACATAAGTATAAACTTGAATAAAATTGAATGAGAGATTGGTTACAATATATTTATAATATTGAAGAGTACAGAATAATAATATTGCATACATATTAATTATCGAGATACAGATTTAAGTAAGAATACTATACATACCAGTTATCAAAATGCAAATCTAATAGTTTTAATATACATTTTGTAGTCGAAGCAAAATTATGCAGAATTTCAATAAAAACAGGAGGACAGTGCAAGCTTAATGTGATTTTATGTCAATTATTTAAGATTTATGATAGATTTTAACTGTTAGACATATATGAACATTCATTTGTTTAAATCGGAACAACGCTATAAAATTAATGACGTCGATATCGAAACTGAAGCTATTTTATAAAATACCTGAAAATACGGTTTTTGGACTGGCACTATTTTTCATCTTACTGACTCAATTACTTCACTGTTACTATGTACTTAACATTTTTTCCATATAATAGTTTTATTGTTAGCAGGCATGTCAATAACATTTATCAACTTAATACCATTCTTTTCTGCTAATGCCTTCAGATCATTAATATCTCTCAAGCCCCAGTTTGAATCTTGAAGCTTCAATGATTTATTGAAATTAACGTTACTTTCTGGCGTTATTTTTCCGTCTATAGCATAAGGTCCATATGTAAATAAAATACCATCATCCTTTAACAATTTACCCGCATTATTAAATAAACCAACACAACACTGATAAGGTGAAATGTGTATCATATTTGCATTATATATATAATCAATATCGGCTTCCTTAAAGATGTTATTACCCCAAGTATGAAAATCAGTTGTAATATCTATCTTTAAAGGGTCTTTCACATTTATAAGTCCATTTGTATGAGCTGTAATACTTTCGAATAGCCTTGATTCATATTCTGAAGGATAAAATGAAATTTGAGGAAAATGAGTAGCAAAATAGGCTATATGTTGTCCAGAACCAGATGCAATTTCCAAAAAAGTTTTATCTGGACTATGCTGAATATATTTTTGAAGAACTGACAAAATTGGACTTTTGTTACGTTCAGCAGCAGGATAAATTAGCTTTTTGGCAGCCATAATTCTGGACCTTAAATTAGAATCATCTAACATATTATTTGCCATCTAAATTTAATTCTTATTTTCTTATTTATTTATTTTATTGAATTTAACAATTATTTCCGTATTTCCTTCATTAGTATTTAAATATTAAATATGGTCTGTTCCTTTGTACACTATCTTTTAATGTCATTTTCATAATTAATTGTTTAAAAACTACTTAAAAAAAAAAAAAAAAAACGAATATAAATCTTACCTATGATTAGCAGCACAGTGAATAACTGCATTCATATCTAGTTACTGCACTCATATTAATATTTTACCTGAAAAATTTAAGTGTAAATCTTACAATTTTTTTGCCACAAAAATAATATATATTATTTAAAATTATGATGTAAAATATAATACATATCAGCAGTGTCTATTAAATTTAAGCTTCATATAAATTAATTTACATTTATTATATTCTGGTGTGTTATAATTGTATTGATCTTTATATTATATTATGCTTACAATACAATGAAACAAGCATTCGTATGAAGTAAAAACTAATTTATGCAAATATATATTTCTATTATGTTTATTTAGTAACAATGTCTAGAATGTATATCAAAAGTACAATAATACATGATCATTTATATGTTTTATTAATTGAGTATTTTTCACATTTCTTGAACTAATTACACTAAATTGAATCAAGTAACATATAACTTGTTTAATCGACAGAACATTAATGACTCCTTTTATCATTGTTCCCCTTGCCTTTACTCAATTTTTCTTGATTTCTTTTATTTGTCACTGAACTTGGTATATATACAGAATGTCCTGTCTTTTTCAAATGTTCAAATAATTTATTTTTACTAGGAAATTCAAGTTTACATGTGACACAACAATGTGCTAAATCTGGCACTTCAATGCTTTGTGATCCATCCCTATTTTTACCTCCATTTTCTTTTTCTAAAGATTTTCTTTTTGCACTTTTGACCTTTTTACTTTTAGATTTCTCATTAGTTGCAGTATTTGTTTCTAAATTATTAGGTAATAATTCTCTTCTATCTATTTCTTTGATTATCTCTTCCTCACATTTCCTTGTTTCATCATTGGACAATTTTTGATTATTCTCAACAATTTTATTTAACATTGTCTGCTTGTGTTGCTGTTTTTTGCGTTGTTTTTTTGATAACAAAATATTTTCATTGATATTTAGATCTTCGTCACTAATTTGTTCTACTACTGGATTCTGAACGTTCTTTTTCTGTTTTCTCTTTTTTTGTTTCTTGGATCGCACAATTTCCTTATTTTCTTGGTCGGAAATAAGCTCATCTTCAGAAGTTGTATATTCATTATTATATTTCAGTACTTTAGGTGATACGCGAAGGAAATCGTCCATCTGAGATTCCACAGCAAATTTAGATTCTTCTGGATAGCACGTTATTCCTTCTGCTTCTGCGAAATCCTTAAATTCTTCATCATCTGACATTAATTCTGCCTCTGAAATTTCTTTTTCAGCACTACTTTTATTCTCCATATTATTTTGAACAGGATTTAATAAAAAATCAGGAATTTGTGAATCTGTTGCTAGTTTTTTCTCACATTGTGAGATTGATTCAGAATTAACATCACTTTCTTGAACATTTCCAAATTTGTCACATTCTTTCATCATAGATAGTTTTATCATTGCAATATTATCTTTATGTCTTTTAGAGTTTTCATGATTTTCAAATGCTTTATGCGTTTTAAATACTTTATTGCAAGCTACACAATACAAAGAATTATCATCTATTGCATTTTCATCATCCATGTCTCCTTCAGAAGATAAATCTTCTCCAAATTCTTGATCAAGATTAGCTTCAATATTTTTAAGCTCGGCCTCTATGTTTGAAGATGTTGACCACTCTGATACTTTATGTTCTTTTAATTGTTTTTGTCTTTCTAATAATTGTTGTCTTCTTCGTTCCTCTACCTTTTTCAAATTTTCTTTTGCATGTTCACTAAGCTTAACTATATGAGCCTGTACTCGTTTATCACGTTTACGTATAAATGCAACTAAATTTCTTACTTGTTCATTTCTTTCCTTCTTAGCTTTGTCTCGAACTTTCTTATTTTCTTTCTCAATAAGACGCGCGACTCTTCTATTAGGAGCATCTCTAATGTCATAAGGATCTAACCATGCAAATGATCTTTTTGTGTTATAACTTTGCCAATAAGCATAAAATTTATGTACAATTTCTTTATATGAACTTTGTGAATCTCCAAATCCTGGAATTTCTTCATCTAAATCTCTTTCTTTTGCAAATTCTATGTCCTCAACTGCTAATTTTTCAAATACATTACGATAAATAGTATAAAATCCTTTTTCATCGTCTCCATAACCCTTGAAACAAGTAGTTGAGAAATATTGAAAGAGATCAATGGAGTCATCCTTATAATCTCCATCAATACCACCTTTTAAAATGGCTTCACGATGGTTGTCATACCAGGTACGTTCATGAGGATCACTTAATACTTCCCAAGCTTGTTGAACAAGCTGAAACTGTTCCTTTGCTTCTTCTGGATTATTTAAATTTTTGTCCGGATGCCACTTTAAAGCTAGTTTTCTGTAAGCCTTTTTTAAGTCATCATCAGAAGCATTTCGTGGCACTCCTAATATCTCATAGTGACACTTCATTGTAACAATGACTAATATTTCTTATCTTCAATAATACAAATTGTAATTTCGCAATATAAAATTATGTAAATCATACACTACAAGAAGATCATTAAATTGATGATGATATTGATATTGATAACAAAATATTCATATTGTGTATTTCTATTCGTTTACTGATAGTCTCTATTATCATATTTTATATCGTATACGACGTGAAAAGTATTTATATTAATAGATCTAAATACTATCATACCTTACCGAATATTTCTTAATGCTTATTTACGCTTGAATTTTTCCTTTATGCTTGAATAATGTCCGTATTTATTAAGAATCATAAAATGATACTAGATAGTTCTTTTTACAGCCCTTTAGATATAATTATGCTATACGGTAACAAGATTCAACAATTTCAGCTTATATTATATATATTATTTCTACATACGTACAAAATATGTATATATGAAGTTGTCTTTACTTCGAAACACTTGTCACGTTTATCTCAAGACTGACCCACATTTTTAAATTATATAGGCATATATAAATACTTATATTTATATAGTAAATTTTAAATAATTGGATAAGAAGAAAATTTTTTAAGTAATATGAATTCAATTAAATATCAATATGATTTTATTTTTAAGTAATGATATATCTTTTTTGTTATCACATTGTTAACGAATATATTTCATCTAGAGATTGATATATTTTCTTCATGAATTTCTCTGAAATCCTACATTAATGAAACTAATGTGTGATCCACGTGCTTGTTTTATTAATAATAATGTTAATCTAACAAATTAAATGAATTTTTAATTTAATTTTCTATCTCTGCAATGTAAATATCAAAAAATAATCAAACATATTGTAACTCTTGCTTGCTTCACTTTATATTGAATTAGAGAGGATTTTACTAGGGATAGGGATCTTTTGACGTGGAACAGCTGATTCTATGCGTTATTCGTCTGACTATTTCCAACATCAAGATGGCCACGGTCGTGAGAGTACAGTAAGGGTTGTACGATTTTTGGCATATATCGCCAGTTACGACGTTTGGAGCCGTTGTCATTAATATTCAGTATTTTCGGTAAATATATCTATGTTTTTTTACATAGAATACATGTTGATTTGTTAAAATAATTGCATATAAACGCGATAAAATTAGAACCTTACAAATTGTCAGTGACATCTCGTGAACGTGATATAGCAGACGCCTCTAATTGCTTTTAATAGGTTTTCTTCGAGGACTTAATGTATCGCGTTATAACGATGGCCTTTATGGTAGATGCTTGTCAAACCCTTTTTGCTATGGACGAAGAATCCACTTGCTATCAATGAAAATATTTGTTATTAATATTAATATAATACTGATTATTCTTCGAGTACTTTATAATAAGGTTTTGTCATTCATTTATTACGGGATTATTTAATTGCATTGTCATTTAACGACTTCCTTTGAATTGTTTCATTGAATTACTGTTATTTTATATCATCTATGCCAGACGAGCATATGTTGTAGATTTAGCAATTTTCATCCTTATAGTTTTACAAAATAAAACATGTACTTATGCATAGCCTATGTATATTGTGTTTTTATATTATCAAAACAACAACTTTTTCCTTTACTAACTGAAAAAATTAATATGCTGTGCATTTAAATCACAATGACTTATTTAAAAATTAAGTTGTGTTCCTTTATATCGTTTACAATAATTATATTAAATAAAGATATAACACATTTTGTTTTAACATATGAGCAGATGAATTTATTCCGAAACAGAACATGCAATGAAAACAATTATTAAATATAAATTTGTGAGAATTTGTAATAGTTTTAAAGTTCAAAATTAAATAGTTGTATCTATGTTTGTAATATATTTTACATTTATAGCATTTAAATATTACTACAGATATGAAAATTTCTTGTATCTTCAATCAAACTTGGAATACTTCTAAAGGATATTAAGATGATATACCATCATTATAGAATTATTTTCATTAAAATATGTTAATAACTTGTTACACATAATGTTATGTATAATTATAACAAAAAAGGCAAGAGTTCATTTTAATTACGTTTACAAAATATAAATAAGTTGTTTAAAGATCTCATTTAATTTTATATTAATTATATTTGTTATATTCCAACTTTGTGTTCAATGTTACAATGACTATGTTTGCTAAAATAATAAGTTAATTAAGTAGATATTTCGGTATTAATTTTTACTTAATCCAGTTTGTAATAAATTGTAGGTTGAATTTTTAAAATGACAGCGGGCACAAGCTTAGTAGTACCCATAGTTTTATGGGGTCGCATAGCTCCAACTCATTGTGTTTCCTGTATCTATTTGTCTCGAGATCAAAAAACATTAGTAACAGGATGTTACGATGGTCAGATATGTTTGTGGCAAGTAGACCCTGAAACATTGAAGGTAAATGTATAATTACATTTTAATTAAGTTTCAGAAATATTAATATTAGCATTAAATGATTATGTTATTAATTATATATCAAGATGAGTCCAAGATGTTTACTTGTTGGTCATACTGCTCCAATAATGTGCCTGAGTCGAGCAAGTGTTATTATGGAACAAAATTATATTGTCAGTAGCAGTGAAAGTGGAGAAATGTGTACATGGGACTTAGTTGATGGAAAATGCAGGGAAGCTGTTAAGCTCACCAGTGTTCATACACAGATGTTGCCTTATGTCTCTGCTGGTGGAGAAGATGTTAGATTGTTTTGTTCGGGGTATATTATAATTATATTATACTTTAAAACAGTGTATACATTTCTTTAGCAAATTTCTAATTTAAAGAATATTCATTTTATGATTTTAGATACTATCCTGAGGTTTTAGTAATGGACCCTTTTAGTTTGGAAGTTTTATTCACCTTAAGCTCCCGTGTTAATCCTGACTGGATCAGTGCTTTGCACGTTTTGCGGCCGGCCAAACGGAAAGGTCGGTTCTACGTGCATACAAGTTAGTTACACTCCATCACACCTATGCTTTATACCATAAATTGCAACCTTATCTTTCTCTGATTTCTCTACCAATCTGTATTGTGCAAAAATTTATTGCTCTAAAGAGATACTATTTCATTATAATATAAGTGAATTGTTTCGATTAGATATTAATTACAATATTTATTTGCACAATATGCTTGGTATTTCCTGGCCTATTAATTTTTTATATACTATCTTTCTGCTCAACAGGTGTTTCCTTTAGATATCGAACAGAGTCGTCCATGAAAATATATATTCTTTGTGCACTATACTATTTAATTGGAATATATAATAAATTTTGTAATATTTTTTTTAGTAAAGTAATTGACAAAGATAAAAATTTATATGCATAGATATTTTTATCTTTTTGTGATTTAGAATTTTCTGATAATTTTTCAAGCAATTAATAAAAAAAGCTTTGGGTAGATTAAAAACTTTGCATTTAACTATTTATATATCTTTTCTTTTGTAAAGAGTATTTTGTAATCATTCAAATTGATAGTACAGACTATCTAATATATCTTATATTATATTATTTAGCGGTGTTAATCTAAATATTATTATAAATTAATGAAAATTACATTGTTGCAGCATGTTAATGAAACAAATGCGGAGACATATCAGTGTTTTTACACTGGTAGTTAAGGCTCTATCATTTTTTTCATATTTTTTTCTCCTCTGATTTTTGATTCTCATTTTCTAGAATAATAAAATCAAATGAGCAGGCATTATACTTGAACATACCTTTCTTTTATGCTACTCTCCTTCATTCGCATTTCCTTTCACAAAATCATTATGGCATACATTGCATTTATCTACATTAATCACTTTCATATCATTTATGGTATACTATATCTATCGTAAGTATATATTTAAACTGATAATTTCTAGAACATGTTTAGTGTTTGAATGCAATGAATGCACTTGTATGAAAATTTTAGTGCTGGTATTTTATTATACAATAAAATACCATATGATATGAAATTTTATTGATTACTAGAACAAAGTTCTATTTTCATATTTCTTATAGAATTTTTAGTAAAGATATGTACGAAAACTATTTTACTATATAAAATATTATATCTACAATGATAAATTTTATAGAACAAAAGTCTTTTAAGTATATCCCTAGAATTGATAATGAATGAAAAAGAATGTAAAGAATGTAAAAAAGTGTAATTTTGCATGTACTGTAATTCATCAAGATTATTTTTTACAATACTAGCACATCAGATATATCTGTCTTTAGTGCACATACATAAATCTTAAAGATTATATCCCTTAATATACGGTATCTTAGAAGTTGAAAACTTTTAGAGGGCCAGCAAAGCAAATATAAGTCAATAGATTTGTTCTAGAAACTGGTATATGTACATATATGAGGTATGTCTTGTATAAATCTCTTGTCAACGTTCAAACCACTATAGCGACTTTCTGGCTTTCCAAAAGTTAATAATAAGTGCCTATTAACTAATACAAAATGTCTAATAGTCTAATGTATTTTGTCTTTATGTAATTATGCTATATCTGGGAATGAATAATTATTGATTAGATTTTTAAGATGCTCTGTGGATTATTTGGCATGACTCAAAATCTCTTTATAGATAACTGTTTAATTTAATTTGAAACATTTTATTTTGCATGAAATTATAGCATTATATTACAGGGGCTTGGATCATTTATGGTTGAAATTATTAACCGTTTTAAATAGTTTGTGTTTCCTACTTTTAGCATATTTATTCATCAACAACTACAACAAAGTTTCATAATTTTGTATAAAATTAATATTTTTTCATATGTTTATGACATTTATAAGGTGTCATTTTATTGAACCTTACTAAAAATTCTTTTGCTTAAAACGCTATGACACCTTCTTAGATATAGTTAACGCGCAACAGGCGCTTCCATTCATTTAAAGATGATGTTGTGCTGGCCTTAACGACGACTGGTACAGTCAAGGTGTGGACTCTTCTTGGACATGAGAATCGTAATAGTGAGCCTCTTTATGAACATGAAAGCAAACAAATACGATGTTTAAATGCACTTGCAATGACTTGTTGCCCATATAATCAGAGAACTGTATTAATTGTATGCTCTAAACATTGGCAGGTATATCTTATTTATTATTACAGTTTCTCAAATTACTTAAATTTGATTTTTACTAATATACCACATCCATATTAGATATATGATGCCGGTGATTTCTCCCTTCTATGTTCAATCACTGCACCTTGTGGCGAACGTTGGATGGCTGGAGACTTCTTATCTGCAGATAGAGTAATTCTGTGGAGTGACGAAGGTCGTGGTTATCTCTATAAACTACCAGCTAAGTACGTTTTTAAGTAGAATACCCTTTTTTCTTCCTATTTTATGTTTTTACTATTATATTTAATATTTCATATTTTGGACTTGTTGCAAAGAAGTTATCAACGATGATAAGCATTAAATATTTCTAAAACAAAAGATTCATTATAAAACAAGTTTGAAATATAGATTTATTTAATAAAATATTTATTTGTTGCTTATAGGGTTCTGGTACATCTTGACAGGTAGTTCTTCTAAATTTAATATTGCCAATTATCTTTAATATAAGAATTAACATGTCAAGTTTTAATAAGAAAAGATATTTATTGAAAAAAGATGCTTAATCTTATAGCATGACACTAGATACTAATTTATACTTATATACTCTAACACAAATATAATAGCTAACAAATTCAAAAACGATAATACAACAATTACAATTTAAGAAACGTAAGAAAAATTGTACATAAGTAAAAGCTATATGTAGTAAAAGTAGAAATATTTTGGAAAAATATTTTGTTTTATTATATTATTTTACTTTATAATACATGAAATAATATATTTTAATGAAACAAAATGTATTATTGCAAGCATAGTTAAACCAGAATGTAATATAAATTGGTTGAAATGTAGTTATCTATCTTGATGCCAATGTCATTTGCAGTTAATAATCTTTTCTTCAATATACTTCATTTATTGCTAGATGCATAGACGGATCTTATAACCAAACATATTTCTTTTTTTTTCAATTAATTAGAATCTTTAATTTACAGTTTTTGGAACTAAATGCTATTTTATAGACGCACTTGCTGGCAATGCACATTTAATATTTGTTCCCCTTATATTGTTTTACTTCATTTACCATGAGCATTCATATTCAGTCACCAAATAGGAAATACAAATTATGTATTTTCTATATTACGATGAAAATTAATGACAACATTTTAATGATTAAGTAAAATAATTCTTACAAATAATTAGGAAATGTAAAAATGTAGTAATGTTGATCTTTGGAAAATATCTATTATTCCTTTCTCTTAATAATATTTCATCTTTAATAAGGACATAATTAAACATAGATATACATTTGTATCTCAAAAATTTCATGAAATGCCT
The DNA here is from genome assembly GCF_014825855.1 of Bombus pyrosoma. Classification (NCBI taxonomy): domain Eukaryota; kingdom Metazoa; phylum Arthropoda; class Insecta; order Hymenoptera; family Apidae; genus Bombus; species Bombus pyrosoma. The sequence continues at coordinate 5,298,970 of NC_057770.1, read as the reverse complement.
ATAGAGTTCTTTATATGTGAGAATGAAAAGATAGAATGAATATCTTTTTTTAAAGTTTACTTATATTTTAATATAGCAGAGTTTTCATTGAGTTTTCTCGAAAAGCAAAAAAAAAAGAAAAAAAAAGAACACCAAAAATAATTAAAATAAGAGTTATATTAAAAAGATAATTTTGCTGTAATTAAGTATATTGTAACTATATGTATTTGTAATTTACATATGTTACAAACAATTCATGATATAACTTGTTTTTACGGTGATGTGTCTTTTTCATATAACACACATCTACTGCATTCTACGGTGGATCTGGTGTTCTTCTAGCAAGTTGAAGGGCAAGGCTCTTAGCAGGTAATCCTGCGTTATCTCTGTTACACACTTTCTTCTTGTATTCTTCGTTGCAAGTTTTGTCTATTTATTTATGTTCTTCATATTTGTTTCGCTACGTATAGCATTCTTCTACAAGTTCACTTTTCTTCTTTCCTATTTCTTATTCCCATTAAAAATGATGAATGAAGTATAATATTTATAAATTTCTTACATGCGTAAATGCAAAACAATTTAAAGTGCCTTTTAAAACCATAAAAATATAATCAATGACTATATTAGTGACAATATTCATCTTCTATTTTATTATTAGTAATTTACAGATATTTTTTAATCATAGAGTCAAATTAAAACTGATTAAAAGTTAATCAATTAATTAATAAACAAATTGTATGAATTTTCTTACATTTTGTTTGTTTTGACCTTATGTTTAGATTAACGTTCTTTGTAATATGACTATATAATCGTAAAATACTATAAAGAACAAATATGTAATTTCAAATTATACAAATATGTTATAATTGAAATATAATTTGTTATATTATGTCATAATTGCCAGCACAAATATTTCATAACTAATTATTCTTTTGTCAAAATCTATAATCTATAGATTATATGATAGAAATTTACATTAAACCAAAATATTATACAGCTGTATTATATCTCTCTGCATTTCATCTTACGTTTTCATCTTTATGTGTCCTAAGTTGCTTTACATGTATCAATATTTCATATCACAAGTTAGGTAAATAATGAAAACAACTATTTCAATAAAATATAATAGTGCTATGCCAGCTTATGTAGTTTTAGTAAGCAATGCTATATTATTTAGTTATATTTATATAAATAAATTTATCCGTATATTTAAAAAAGATCTCTATTTCTGCATTTACCATATAACATATTATTATGTAACCAATACAAGTAGCATACTAATTTAAATGAATTATAAAAGACATTATTAATTATTGGTATGCATAATAAATCAAGTAATATAAATTAAGTTATTAAAATAAATAAATAAAAAACAATTTATAACAATATTTTAAACAATGAATAACATTTACTATTTATCGATTGCAAAGCATTCTTAATTCTATAGTTTGCAATTTATTATACTATATCAAAATTTATTATGAATTATAGTATATCAAAATCTATTATGAATTAATATTTCAAATAATATTGTTCCAAGAAAGCAATTTTTTTTTATTGTATAGTAGCGTTGCAGACAACAAAAATTTTCATACCGCCGGTGTTGAATATGATCAACCTTATCTCTACTGCACTTTGACGCAACCTGGAGTCAAGGTCAGTTTAAAATTGGCGTTTAACAATTTTAATTTCCTACAAATTATACACTTCAAGGTAATTAATTATTCTTTTTCCATTTTAGCCTCTATCATGCCCACCGGCAATGCGACTAGTTACAGTTCAAAAACAAAGTAAAACGTTAAAGTATTTATTACGTGGTGATAGTGGAGGAGTTGTTCTCTGGACAGTTCCAGAAGTAACGAGTCAACAATTAGCTCAAATTTGTCAAAATGACCGTTCAACTCCACTTTCACTACCACCAGCAGTAAAAACGAGTATTACAACTGCTTGGGAGGAAATGAAACCATCACCAGTTGGAATATTAGATCAATTAGACAGCGGAGATGGACATGGCATAAAATTAACAGCTAGTATATATTTACCGCAACAAAGTCGTTTAGTTGTCGGTCGTGAAGACGGCAGTATTATCATTGTTCCTGCAACACAAACAGTCATGCTTCAATTACTTCATGGCAATCATCAACAATATGATGGTACAATAAATTTATTAATTCAGAAGTAGCAATATTTTTCTTTTCATTCAACTGGGCAATTTGAATAATAATAATCGTGATGTTCATATAAATTTCTTTCAATCATACTTCCTTCTCTTTATTCTATTATGATGGTTTATAGATTGGCCTCCTCATCAAGTATTGTTGGGTCACTCCGGCCGAGTGAACTGCCTTTTGTATCCACATGGAGCAGCACCACGTTATGATCGGACACATCTTGTTTCTGGATCTGTTGATTTTGCTGTATGTTTATGGGATCTTTATGCTGGTACACTCATTCATAGATTCTGCGTCCATGCAGGTGAAATTACACAATTAATGGTACCACCTGATAACTGTAGTGTACGTTCAATTTTTTTTATAAGTACATTATTAACTAACAATATTTTATTATATATCTGTCTTTTGTCTCACAAATTATACATAATTATAATTTCATTATCTTTTTAGCCTAGAATACAGAAGTGTGTTTGCAGTGTTGCATCAGATCATAGCGTTACTCTGTTATCATTAGCAGAAAGGAAATGTGTTGTTCTTGCTTCTCGGCACTTATTCCCAGTTGTTACGATAAAATGGAGACCATTGGATGACTTTATGATAGTTGGATGTTCAGACGGAGCTGTGTACGTATGGCAAATGGAAACCGGCCATCTAGATCGTGTATTGCATGGTACATATAAATTTTCAATTTTAATATCCCAATGATATCTTTAAATTTTTAAATGTAATAATAAATTATAAATATCATATTTTCGCTATTATGATTTTTGTCAGCTAATATATTATTTAGCGTCTAGTACGTCAAAATTTATTTTCGTAAAATTTTAATAAAAATCTGTACAGGTATTATTGCAGAAGAGGTGCTCTATGCTTGCGATGAAAATACAATCGCTGCGTCTGGTGGATCTGCTACTGGTGGTGAACTAGGTTTAGCTAATCCTGCTGTACATTTTTTTAGGTAAATGAAACCTTGTAAAATGAATGATTGGGATACTGAGTAAATTTTAGAACCAAGTCTCTAAAAGATTTCCTTTCTTTTCGTTATGTTTTCCATGTTTTGTTTCTTTAGAGGCTTGAGACATAGAAATCTGTCTGCTATAAGACACGCAACCCAAAGAGGATTGCATCAATTGCAACAACTTCATGGTGGACAAGGAGTTGATCATGGAAATCAAATAAAGACAAAAGGCACACCTTTAATGATTCAAGGTTTTAGGAGTAATCCTAAGGATCCAGAAAGCCATATTTTATTTTTTGACATAGAAGCATTAATAGGTAATATCTTTTTTAATTAAAAAAAAAAAAAAATGTATATATACATACATATATATATAAAGTGTTAATACTTTACATAAAGACACTTAAAAATTAGATTTATTTGTTCTCTTTTTTACATAGTACAATTACTTAATGATGAATATGGAGCAATGTCACCTGGTTCTTTGGAAGCACAGGGTCTTATTTCAGCCTCTGAGTATCAAAAAGTTGCAGCGCTTACACAGTCTGCTAGTCCAGATGCTCATAAAAAGATTGCAGGTAAACATGTCTGAGATATTTTTATTTGTTCATACATATAAATACTAACTTCGAGCATTTAATTGATATCTATATTAATAAAAAAAAAACTTGCACAAACATGCCACTTTATAGACTTTTTCGGTCGCGTCAAGGATAAGGCAGGCGACGTTGAACGAATTTTAAAGGAGAAGGATCGCCACGGTATTGTGTTGTTATAGTTTCATTTTGTAAATCGTAGTTTGTGTGCAATTTTTTTATATACTTGTATAGAGCAAAAATTTAACAAGATCTTTATATAAAAAAATATTGGCCTTATTTCACATATTACGTTTAATGCAAATAATACGATATATAGTCTTCATGCATACTAAAATATTAATCACATGTTTTGCGATGCAGACAGATACATATACTCTTGGATGTAATATAACATTCAAGCCAAAATTCTACTATTAAAACACATTCGTTTTAAGTACAATATATTATTTTGTTTGAATTTTCAATATTTACATTGAAACTCTTAATCAATTGACATTTTTTATATCAATTCATCAAGGAACACAAATTTACAATCTTAATTTAAAGAAATAAAGAAAATTTAAAGAAGGTATTTTATCATGAATTTTAGCTGTTTGTATCTTTAATTTGCTTAATGCTTGGTAGTATTTCTTTTCTATTAGGCATATTGATTTACACAAATATATTTCCTTTTCGAATATTTATTTCATATGCATAATACTTACAGGTAATTTCATAGTATGTTCAACATTTCAACTGTTGTAGTTAGAAGAATTCATGTTGAAAAAGTATACTCACTTATAGCATCTAAAGCCAATTTCTTTCTGTAGGTATATTGGCTAAAATGAAGGAGGGCGCAGAGAACGTACATACTAAGATTCAGGCCAAGGTGGAAAGCGTTGGCCTCAAGCCGTCGACTCTCGACGGCAAAGGTTAGCCATGATTTAAGGAAGATGGCAAAATTATTGTACTTTCTACTGTTGAATTACGTGGCATGGATTTTTGTTGTTAGTTTAGATTTGTCATCTGCTTTCCATTTCCTTTTTTTTTCCCCCATATAAAATATATTAATTTATAGTATTTTTTTTAATGTCCAAAATACAAATGATTGAAAGTTTTACTAATTTCCCCGGTTTGTGGTATTTTTATACTGATAAAAATTCAAACATTTGTGGATTTTATCATAAGTATATTTAATTATTTGTAGTATCATTTAGTAAATACATAATGTTATATTTTTATAAAAATGAGTTGAAAATTAAATACTTTTTAAAAGTAAAAAACACACAGTTAGATGTTATATTTCGTAAATCATATTTTATGCTTCGAACGTTCCTGTTCTCATTGTATCATTTGCTTATTTTTCTTCTTTAATTAATATACTTAAAATTCGCTATAGTATTTATTTACATAGGGCAAATCAGAATTCATAGTATGACTGTAAAGAATTTAAAATCAGATAAGTAAAAGTTCTAAACGAAACTTTGTGTATTTGTAAGAAAAATTGCTTAAAAAATTATTTGCTTACTTTCTCCTTAAATTATAAACGTGATTTTATTTATTTCATCATTTTCATTAATATTTTATCATGTTCTGACGATAGCACGCTACATTTTATATGTTAATGATTTTATTCATAAACTTTTTGTCGTTGTATATTATTGTAAAATTTCTCATACATCCAAATTGATCAAGACGTTTAAAACAAACATTTAATATCTCTCTTCATTTAAATATTTTTACATCTAAAATGTTGATGTGGGAATGTACAAACAATCTTTAAGATTATAGATTTATGTTATATTTTACTTCTTCAGTGTTTCTTTGTACATTTAGGATTAATAAATTTCCGATTATATTTACAAAATTTTATTCTTTTACAGGTGATAATTGGAATAATAATGAAATTGCGAAAAACAATTTAAAACGAAATGGAGCGTTTAGTGAACCAAATGCCACTATGGAAGTTGCTCAGCTTATATTAAGTTTATTACATGCTTGGGGTATTGATCCAGATTTAGATCGTGTTTGCGAAGGAAAGTTAGGCTTATTAAGACCTATGGTTCCTGTTTCATTTGGAGTATTGTCAAAAGGAGGTACGTGCGAATATGATTTAGTTTATTAAATGCATGTGACTTCTCATGATTCAATTAATATTATCTTTCGAAGGTTACATGTCATTATTATTACCAACTTGGCAAATGCAATTGGAACCAATTGGCGAACCTACAACTCAATTAGAACAACGTTTACCAGCAGAATTAGTTAGACAAGAAAGACTTACCAGAGCATTCACAGCAAGGGCACATTGGGAGTTATCTACCACATTAACCAGCAATCATTTATTAGCAGTAGTAGCTTTAGCAAATACTTTAATGTCAATGAACAATGCCACTTTTGTACCTGAACAAGAACGAAATCGTAAAATGCATAGGTGAATAGTTAATATTATTTGTTTTTCTACCCTTTTAAATATCTAATTAAAATTAAATACGAATCTTATTTACACTTTATTTAATATACTTAGGCCTGGTAATAGATCTACAGTTAATTGGAATAAAGCGGAAGAAGAAAATGAAGAAATTTATACAGCGCAACAAGCACAGATTAAGCAAGGTTGGTCTCTCTTAGCAACATTACACTGTGTACTATTACCCGATAAAATAGTTTCACAAGGTGGTGTTAGGACTTTTAAACGGCCTCAAGTTGAAATGATGGCTCGCAGATGGCAACATCAATGTCTTGAGGTTTGTTAGCACTGATGTATATAAAAAATTGTATAAAACTTATAATGTTATACAAAATAATAATATTTTAGATTCGCGAAGCTGCTCAAGCTTTATTACTTGCTGAATTAGGAAGAATGGGTCCAAAAGGAAGGAAAACACTTGTAGATAGCTGGTCACAATATCTACCAATGTATAGCACTCAAGAACCTATTGCACCACAAACGCAAAATCAAAGTCCACCGGCTCCAGGTAGTCCAATTCCACCATCTGAATCACATACGGAGGAGGAAGATGAAGAGGAGGAACTGGCAGAAGGTAAGAATAAATTATAAAATTTCGCTTATACAATTTTAGTATTGGAATAAGTATTTAATTTCTTTGCATACATTAGCAGAAATAAATGTAGCTAGGAAACCATCGAGCGTGGCGGAATTAAAACGAAAGCAAACGACAGCAGTTGTATTATTAGGGGTAATAGGTGCAGAATTTGGGCAAGACGTTACTACCACAAATCAGAAAAGAGATAACGAACAAAGACGAAAGAGTTCAATTGTAGAAGGTTTTGGAATAGGAAATAATAATCTTGCCAGGCATACTAGTATGGCACTCACGCACTTGTTACACGCACCTCACTCTCCGAAATTACCTTTACATACGGCATTGCGTAGAGCCGCAATTGATCTCATTGGTAGAGGTTTCACTGTTTGGGAACCGTATCTTGACGTATCGAAAGTAAGAATCGTATTAACAAATTAATCTTATAACTAATATAATTTGTAAGCGTAAGTAAGATTTGTCAATGTATCCAATACAGGTATTATTGGGATTACTAGAAATGTGTTGCGATGCTGATAAATTGGTACCAAATATGACATATGGCCTTCCGCTTACACCTCAAGCTGATACCTGTCGTACAGCAAGACATGCTTTAACTTTAATAGCTACTGCTCGACCTGCAGCATTTATTACTACGATGGCACGAGAAGTAGCTAGATACAATACACTGCAACAAAATGCGCAAACATTAAATGTAAATATGGGTGCAAGTGTTTTGGTTAGGGCAAAACCAGAAATACTTAGGATTGTTGAACAATTAATTGATAAAATGCAGAGTGAAATGAGCGATCTCTTAGTTGAGGTGAGAATAACTCAAATTATTATGAAATTGAAACATAATTGTATATTTAATATAATAATTAATATTTGTAGGTCATGGATATTATCTTACATTGTTTGGATCCAGGTCATCTTAAGACTAAACCATTGAATGATGTGTTTCCAGCAGTATGTAGATTTAATCAAGTAAGTTGAGTTATGCTAATATTGTTTATATAATTTTTTAAATACTTAGCTGATAATAAAATATCTATTTATTTCAGGTAAGTCATTGCCCGGCAACACGCAGAATAGCAGTAGGTAGTCGCAATGGTCAGCTCGCTTTATATGAATTACGAGGCAATGTTAAGTGTCAAACAGTACCTGCGCATGTTGCATCTGTAACTGCATTAGCGTTTTCACCTGAAGGCAAGTTTCTGGTTAGTTATTCTTGTACGGAAAATAAATTATGCTTTTGGCAGGTAAGATGTTCTCTATTTATCTATATATATATATTGTTGTAACTCACATTAATTAATTAGTCAATTTTATTGTTAATTTAAGTAATTTTCAATGTTCTCAGCAAACAAGTAGTGGTATGTTCGGCCTAGGGAACTCTCAAACACGTTGTGTGAAATCATATAGCACTGCACCCATTAACGATGTAGCACGATTAAACCCTATGCGACTAGCTCGATTGATATGGATAAATAATCGAACAGTTACACTAATGCTTGCTGATGGATCAGAAACGCGATTCAATGTTTAAACTGTGAAGATGCTCCGTTCTATCCCAATAATGAATGAATGAAGATAAGTACAGTATAAAATGGGATCAGCCTATAGCAGAAATATGGAGTAACTGTTTTAGGCAAAAGAAATAGCCGAAAGTGATGTCGTTAATATTGGTGCGCTTATTGGTACTTAATAGTACTAGTGCTAAAATAATTGGATATCATATGGAGTATACATAAATGAAGTTTATCATTGCACGACGCAGGATATGGCTTAGCAATTATCGTCAAGTATGGTATGAAAAATTGTTTTTTCTTTTCAATTTCTTACACTTATCTATCTTTTTATTTCATATATATAATTTAAATATTTCATTTCTTGGTCGCGCACGAATATGCTACATTTTGGTGTTTTCATAGCACACAAGAGAGTTTGACGCCATCAGGTTTTAACAAAAAGTATTTCTTTTATCTAGTAATTTAACTGCATTATCATTTCATTGCCAACAATGTAGTTATGATACTAAAGTATTTCATTGAAATTTCGTGAATTTAGATCAAAGTAAAATAATACGATGAAACGCTTTCATACTGTCACACGTATATCATAGATGTTGTTAGTTATTTCTACATGAGGATTTGTGTGGACGTGTGCTGTACTGTACATTACGCAATGTTACATTATTGCATATACTATTCAAAGCCATGATTACATATTCCTGAAATCCTGATATAATAGATAAAAAGATGGTTACCATATGAAAAACTGGAGCCTCGCGTTGAAAGTACATACCTGTGTATATATACATATAAAGAAGAAAAAGAAAAGAATTCTCGCTGAAGATTTGTATATACATACATAACGCAATGGCGAATCGTATAGGTCAATATAATAACTTGTATGAACATCATATATTTAATTTGTTTATGTATAATTAAACGCTTCAAATGAATTCCTGTTTTACAAATTTTACATGTGTTATTTGTCCGCGTAATTTGTACCGCTTAACGAAAGATAAATATTTCCGTATCTTAGAATGATATACGTCAAGATCTGATTCCTAAAGAGACTAATAATTGATCACGCATGTTTCGGTACTTAGGACTAAGGCTGGAATAGAGAACTAGACGGCCGTTTTATACGCTACGTGTTGCATATTGCGTTTCCCCGCCGGAGCAGGATCTTGAACGGATGAGCGTTTTACGGGCATCTTACACGCTACGGGTTAGACACCGTATTCAGGAAGAATTAATTCAATGCAAAAATGAATTTCGTACAGCCTTGATGCCTTACTACTCCATGCGTAATATTAAAAAACAGGAAAAAGCGCAATAGTCGTTAGTGAATACATATCGAACATTTTTCAATCACGTTTTTACTTTCCACCGCTGTGTAGTTAAACCGATACTAAACATTGTATCATTGTATCGCATTGCCAGCGTGTTTTATTTCCAAACTTTGGTGGAGAAAACGGGACGTGCAAGACGTACCGTATAAAACGCCCGTGTAGTTCAAGCCTAGAAGTCAGTCTAGACACACACACACACACACACGCGCGCGCGCGCGCGTTCAAGATATATTTTACAGTTACCGTACGATTTTTATAAATATTCTACGCGAAAATTATTAGTAATATTTATTTCGTTTAAAATGAAGCGATTGAAAGATTAAAAAAGCTAATCTATATGTAGGTATTATCCATATGTGAAGTGTGTTGCTTCTCTTTTTATTTTTCCTCGTGAAATAAAATTTTCTCCATTCTTGAGAAAACTGGATAAATAGTGAATATAGACGATAATAAGTTCGTTTAGTATAATTTATTGTGATTATTGCCTTTTATGAATTTTGCACAATATTCTGTGTAAATAGACAATGATCGTGTATACATATGTGTATATGTTTTAAAGATTGATAACATTATTCAAGTTATTACAGATATTGTGACAAGTCCAGCGAGGTATGCAGTTGTATGTATGTACAATCCTTATGTTACGATTTAGTTACCTATCATAAATCGCACAAAATCATGAATAAATTTTCTAAGAGATTGTGCTAATCAAGCGAAATGTAATGCATATCTGTTAAAATTTTTGTTATCGGTGATATATTGCGTTTATTAAGTTGATTCGTTACTATTTTAAAAATATGCAAAGTTTTATTTTTTTTTCTTTTTTTTAACGATATCTTAAGCTTTCTATCAATGAGTGTTGATAATATGAAGAATATGAAGAAAGATATTATAGAATACTTTTAATAGTTTTGATCTTCTCTTTTATTTGAAATATCAGCAGGAAAGTGAATAGAAAGATGAAACTAACATATTTATCGATAACAAAACTTAAAAGGTATTAGATTCGTAATTATTGCGAAGGCTAAGAGACATTTGTACCGCAAGCATTTGTCACGCAGGCGTGTCTAAAATCGGTACCAAAACAAAATACTCGTAAGCAGAAGCCGAAAGAAAGTGTTGGTTTTAGAAACATGTACGAAAGTGACGAGATTCATTTCTCAATCATAATATCCTATCGCGATAAACTAAACAATTTCAATGCGTTACACATACGCATACATGTATCTTGTATATATATAAAGTCAAACTATGCCTAATTGTAACTATGTAATTATTTATGTGTACATTATATTTTATCGTGCGCTGCGTATGACCGGATGAAATTGGATCAATAATGAAAATGATCGATAACTATTATTCTTATCGATCATTCTCTTGTAGTCACAAATAATTGTCGGTGATGGATATTCGATATTTCCAGATTTTAACATAAATAGATTTCTATATAGAAACTTTCGATAAATTCTTACAATTTTTATAAAACAACTTTTCCAAATTCCATTATTCCTACGAAATATTAAACGCGATGTATTAATCTTGTGGAAAAGTTGGATTGTTCATGTAGTATTTGTATGAAGTGCGTGGAACAACATTTAAACATATAAGTCTCTAAAAGTCTCATATTTTTATCTTCAAATATTTGGACTTTTTATTATTTGAATGCATTCTATCGTTTATTTTAAATGCTATATGTGACTTTCGATTCCATCACTAAGAGCTGTTTTACACGGAGATATGATTCTATTTATGTAAGCGCATGTAATATTTCCTAACTATCTATCACGAATTGTGATGCATGTATTTCCGTGTGAAAGAACTCTAACGGTAATGTTTAAAATGTAAAAGGAATGTGACGCACGTGTTGTTAATCGTTATGCAATAATTAAATGTATTTAAATGTATCCAATGTGAAACGCGTTGCGTTAAAGATGCGATAATACACACACACACACACACACACACACACACACACACACACACACACACACACACACACACAAAATGAAAACGAAGATCTTGATCTTGATGAATCTTATGCTGTCGCGTCAATTACTAAAAAAAAAAGAAAAAAAAAAGAAAAAAAATGATCATTTATATTTGAGGAAATACCAAAATATCCATTTCTTAAGTTGCAGATGATACAACAAACGTCTCTATTTGGGATTAGAAGACTATAATTGAAAGCTTTAATAATAGCAATTTTTACAGAAGAGGTTATACGTGATATTTAAATAAACGTTCAATGTTGTATTTGTAAAAGAGCACTATCTGTTCACAAACTAAATGAGATATCAGAGTTTATATATAATTCTATAAAATTAATTTCCCGTAAAATAAGTTGCTAGAACTTATTTCGTTATTTTTTTATTTATAGTCATATTTGTTAATTAGTACTACTTTTTTTCCGTCGTAGAATATCTATCGATCACGTCCTTTTAATTCTAAATGAATTTACATTGAATACAAAATACCTCATCTTTATAATATTACTTATTTATTACTGTTTACATTAGTCCCTAATGTTCATTAAATCGCATTTTAATACATTTTTTATCATGCGAAAAGGGGACAGGAGTAAAAATAGAAGATCTAATGAATATTCTGTAGTATTGTGCATAAAATTTTAATTTCATGTTTAGTTAATACTTCCGCCGTAAGCGAGGGTGCATTATATATTTATGAGTGATGTGATACTACACAAATGGATGTTACAAACGAAATTAAAGTTTCAACAATAAATTACATGTATATATATTTTATTAAAGTAACATAAGAATTTTAGCCATTACTTATTCTGAGTATACAGTAATTAATATCGTATAAAAAAATGGCGAATGAATTAAGCTTCGTTTAAAGTTAAATTTAAAATAAAGCTTCTGAACATGTTCAAAGTCTCTTGATCCATATTCAAGTAACGAACGTCCACTGATTGTAGGTCACACACACACATCTGAAACCAAAAATCCTAACTTTTTTTACATGAATAACACAAATACTCTTTATTTATTACTTTTTCGATAAGCTTCAGAAAATACATACAATATATTTTTGTGAATATTGTTTAACATACGTAGTTACAAAAATATTTTAATTGATGAAGCGTATCACTTTCCTAGAGTGGTACTAAAGCAAAGTACGTTGAATTGCGAACGTGTTCACGCTTAGTCATAATGTAAATAAAAAAATGTTTAATATTTTTTTAATGTTTTATGATATGGAAGTATATAATACAATAATTTTACGCAAAACATAGTAAAATTACTCAAAGTAATATATATATATATATATATATATATATATTATGACATAAGTTTTGTAAGATTATTATATTGTCACGTTTGTGAGCGCGCACGTTGGCGTTTCTTGTCCTGCCCGGTACTGAGCGCGGTCAGCCAAGATTCGACACTATCCACTATCACTCTACCACCAATAGTGAGTGAGACTCTAACGTCTTTAGGGTGCGCATCACTGCAACTGAAGCAATCTATTTGCCAGCAGTGAGGGAGCGCGGGGTCCGGCAACGCCCGGAAGTCTAGATTAGTTCGATACCCTCCACCCCGTCAGGTGGACAAGGTCGACCACCCACGATCATACCATCTTTCTCGCAACCGAAAACTAACCTGGCCCCTCAACTCCAAACATATACATAAAAAAGCCAACCAAACTGAAGGGAGAACAGTGTATGCAGAGATCACAAACCAGGTTGATATTTTGACTTAACGCTCCCTTAACATTTTTTGGAAACTAGAAGGATATTAACTAGACACGCGTTTCAAACTTCCACCTTCACTGTAGTAGCCAGCGCAGGGAGAAGTAGCTAGCACGGACGCGCACAACACCCTTTCCTCAGGATCTACCTCCACCACCCACGTTTATTCATAAGTAGACCAGGGATCGTTTAGCGGTTCGAAAATTTTTTTTGTTATCGGTAATTTAATTCTTTCTTTTCACCTTCTACAATCCGAACTCTCTCAACGAAAAAGGCTGCTTTTCTTGACGACACTGTCGAGTCCCATCTTTCGAGTAGCCGGTCACATGAACGGAAATAGCTCGGGAATTTCAAATTGTATTTTAGGACCCAACAATATTGATAATTTTTGGTATTTTGAGTCAAACACTGCAATAAAAGAAGAAAAAAGAAAAGAAAACTATTTAGAAAATTATATTTAGATGATTTTCTTTTATTATTTATATATCAAGTTTCAGTATAATATACGAACAATAATTGTCATCTTTTATTCAGAACTCTAGCCAAAATTTCATCATAATAGGTTTACATAAAAATATACACAAGTATTGTCTACTTAAGCATCCACGGTCCACGAACATATTGGGGATGCATCTAGGCAGTTAATCATTTTCTGAGCGAAATCTTAACTGAGCGAAACAGATATGATGTGATTAAAATATACGAGTGTTTCTTTTTGTCATTCGTACAATTGATAGTAAAATCATGATAGCTGTTATTGTCTGAATAAATAATAATCACCTTTTAAAGTATGATATATCACCAAAACAATTCCACCTCATAGCAGCTTCTAACGTCCTAAAAAAAGAAAAAAGAAAAAAAGTGCAATTACCAGTTGAACGCACTAAAAGCTTGAATATATATGAATCTTTGTTTTTCTCAGTGAAAGTGTACACGTTGGATTTTTGAAGCTTCGTCATTATGCTCAGCCCCGAAAGAAAATCATCATTATATTTTAGAAACTTTTGCATAAAATAAGTTATATAAAATTAAAAAGAAATATGTGGAATTAAATATCTGTAGGTTTAATGTACTTTAATATATAATTATTTTAATAAATAATTACTTTAAAAAATGTATATTACCTTGAACACTCCTATTCCAAAACGATGACTTGCTGTGCGTATTGCAGCGAACAAAATTAATTTTTTGTTTCATCTAGTCCATTAAGTACGAAGAAATATTTAAAGGGATGATTAGTTAAATCAAAACTGTATGATGATCGCATATGCCTTATTTTAATTCAACATTTGATATAATCATAATCCTTCTAAACGTTTGTAATATGATTAGCGTTATTAATTCTGACCCGTAAATTTCGACACGTCTGTATATTTTCCTCCTGCAAGACAAAAATTATTTTATTAGTATTAATATTATACGAGCATATACATGTTAATTCAAGCGAAAATTTTAAAGCAATACACCCACGTTGCAGGACATGTTGAGATAATCATTGAAATCTTTCATTAATCACATATTTGTCATCGTAGAAAGGAATGTTGCAAAAAAATATTTAATCTTAATTCAATAGACAAAGAAATGCAAGACAACATTGAAACAAACCTTATGATTTCGCACGCATTCTTTTGCACAAATTTTGCGCTTGTATGTTGAATACATACGGGATGGTGAAATAGATGCAATTAAATGTGAAGTGTGCAAATCTGTAAATGAAAATTCTATTATCAGAGAAACTGATATTTGTATAATTGTGTTAAATTCTATATAATTAGTGCATTGAAAAAAATTCTAAAAGATTTGGAATAAGTGAAGATTAGATATAATTATATCATATATAATCTCATGGTTCCGTATTACAATACAATCTAATATAATTATTCGTTTGATTCTTAAGAATCAGGTATATAATGGTTTTTATGTAAATTTACCTTTTCACTTCTCAATAACGTTTTACTCATTCGCTCAGCCAGCAACTGCTATTAGTATCTGTAAACATAAATACTAATGTAAGTATTTTACATAAAAACAATATATTAAAAGTTTTAATACAGTATGTAATGAATTAATACTTTTTGTATACAAATTACATTTGAAGTTAACGATTACAGATCGTTACAATCAATGAAGCGATTGTTCACAGAGATTACTTCCACACATCTTAAACTTCGAGAGTATATCTTGCGAAGTATAATAATACCTTCCATACAAATATGAACTCTGTTATACGACATATGAAACATTTTTCACCCCTTCGATAATTAAAATTGTGTAAGTAAAAATTCATGTTACGTATATGTATAGTAAATGTATACTTGTATAAAAAAGTAATTATTTATAATTCAACTTGTATTTGTTAATTATTTCGGGGAAATACATTAAAAATATCCTTTTTATATTCAGTTTTATACAGTGTAAAACATATAAATTTGCAAATAAATTAAAATTAACAATTTTTAAAACACAGAAATAGTATAGACTGCATAGGTCTTACAAACGGAAATTTGTTATAGTTATAACTACATATAGTTTCAGATTTTAAACATTAAAATATCTAACCTTTTTAAATAATATTTTATAGCACTAAATGCATAAATTATATGTATAGTATATTTGATAAAGTGGCCTATATATATATGTGTGTGTGTGTGTGCGTGTGTGTGTGTGTGTATATATATATATATAATATATATTTACCACCCAAGGTATAAGTATAGCCAATACGATATTGCGGTTTTGTTGTTCAAGTAACAATTAGATATATCAGCCTAGATTTCAATAATGAACCCAGACAACCTTTGCTAAAGTTGGTATACAAGAATATTTTGGTTGTCATAGGTAAAAACACGGACTAGGCTGGTAAATTTGTACACAAGTATTATTAGGTTTTTATAAAATCATATAATAAAACGATTAGATTTTCATAAGAGTTAGTTAGCTTGGTTGAATATGAAAAGTCAATGGTATATTGAATACATACAATTAACAAAATAAACCATTCTATATCGTAATTTCCTATTCGTTTGCTAATTTTGGATAACGTTATAAGTTCAATTTCGCTGGTAAAGATTACAAATTATTAGACTCGTTCAAAAAATATATGGAGCTCCTTAATTGCTGAAATATAATTTATGTATTCAATATTAAGTAAATAAAGATTAAAATGATGAAATATATGTAACATTTATGTTATGTGCTATTTATACTATTTCATAATCTTTACCATATACTCATATAAATGTCCCACCCGAAGATTAAAATAGAAGTACGCATAATAACAGTTTTACAAAGTCTACTCACCTCGTACCAGTAGTTTCACTGACTAGTAGTTTCAAGTATGTAAGCCTATCTTGTGATTGCAGACTCTCCTCCGTTAAGAGATTCTTGATTAACAACAGTCAGTTTATATCGCGCATTATTAGGAATTTCAAACAAATGCGTATTACTTGCACATAACAGTTTCCTTCGATAAAGAAATTGGATAACTTTGATCGCAAGAAATACTTATTTTCGTATAATTCATATTATTATCTAGACAATTGTTCGATAATTTGTCGATATTTGTCATTTAATGTGTATAGGCATTGCCAGAAAAATTCTCATTATAAAGTTATAGTAGTCGGACCATATCCTTTTTTCATGATCAGTTTAGTGGTGTGTTTAAAGTAGTAAAGATTCTCGTTCATTAGGGTCTCTTATGTATACACATCTCGTGCGTTTATATAATGTATATAATTATGTAATGCGGATATGTTAAGAACATGTTCATTAAATAGCTATATTTTGCCAAATCTCATTGTAAATGTTCACTTTCATTCAGAAAATACAAGGGGATTTCATTCAAGGATATCTAATAGATGTAATTTCTATTACATTTTTTTTTAATGCACCGTCTATAAAGTAATTACTGTTATAACACGAGAATACAATAATATTGAACGAAGTTATGTTTGGAAATTCTTCAATGACGAACCACGTAATAATGAGATTCTAGGGGCAAGATTTTACAGAAAGGCACAAAATGCGGATAAAGAATAATGAAGAATAATTTAAAATGAATTTCATGAAAATATACATTCGTCCAAGAATTTGTTCATTGCTAAAAATGATCACATTATTGAAAACTTTATGGAAATAAAATCTGTGATGTCCATATTATGTCGAAGGTTTCCTGAAAGAAATGCGGTGATATATTTGGAAATAATGTAATAAAAGTAGACCAGATAATATAATAGTTTTTCACCATAACTTTTTAGTTTTCTCCAGGCAAATACTTCTAATTAATTATACTTCATTACATTATATTATGCTTACTTTTATTCAATATCAAAATTTTAATTTACTCCCAAAATGAGGGAAATGTACTGCAAACGCTTTTAAAAAAGGAAGTTTACTACTTTTTAATGGTTGAAATTTATCTCTGAATGAATCCTTGAAAGTTTATAAAAAGAAATATATTTTAATAGCATTATATATCAGCATTTAAGATAGAACATAATACTGTTATTATCATTTTCTGTTTGAACTATAATATCCCTATCTCATTTTAGGAAATTCGTAACACACGTTCAAGTTAGAACAGTTTAACAAATATACCGTTTATCGAAATATCTTCGCTTAATATTCACCTATAAGCAGCGGTGATGATTAGCGGTTTAATAGTAAAATAAGCTTAACCTCCGTGCACACTTTCTTCGTATATTTCTATAAGAAGAAGAAGAATAATATCTGCCGTATAATTACTCTTCGGATTCTTATAAAAATCTATTTGTCAAGTATTCTAGTACTTGTTTCAATCCGTAGTTCTCCATAAATATCAACCCATCATGGTATAAACATTTTTTAAATTATAGAAAAAGATGTTATAAAATATAAATGTGTAACAATGTAATATATAAAAATTATCATTGCAGTAGTGTCATTCAAAGTTGCAGACATACAAATTATAACTTATACGGAGTGTTCATATTTAATTTCCTCTTACAACTTGTAGAGATAAATTGTATATCCCTATGACATAAGTTTGTATATGACATATTTCAAGATTCAATTTCATAATAAGCGTCCACTGAGTATAAATAACTCAGTATTGAAAACAAAGATTGTAGCGTGTTTTCACAATATCTTTCAAATAAACGCGATATTCGCGAAATTTTAACGAAGAAGATTAGTAATTAAATAAACGTTAGTGTATTATATATTCCTATGTACGGATATATATGTAAACCTTTATTCATAAAATTACTTTCTGTCAATTGTGTTCCTTCACAAAATTTGAATAGCACAAGCGCAGATCGATTACTGCTGCTGAGATATACGTCTTATTCTAATATAATTACTTTTATAAAGCTTCAAGTAATGCAGATATTGCATATACTTCTTCTCGTGGCGACATTCACACCATCGTTAACATAAAGACACGTACGTACGAATATGCATAATGCACAGGGTAAAACTAACTTTGACACAGAGACACGTATATAAGAAATTTTACTCGTTATTAAAAAGATAAGTTACCAAATGACCGATATTGATTTCAGCCAATACTAAACGCACTTTTTACTTACGAACTAACTTTTTTAATCGTAAAGAACAAAGCTAAAGGTACGGACGACGACAGTGTATACACTTTTCACCCTGAAAAACTACCGAATCAAATGAAATAATGAACTATGAATAGTAATACAGTTATGACAATACAATAGTAATAAAAAGTAATATATACTATATTATTTGTAATATTTACATATTGTTTCATAAATAGAAACTCCTATGAGATGATTATTTTATTGAAAGTACTAATTGACAGTGAATATATATATATATATATACGTTTGTCTACATTACTGTATGTTATACTGTATGACACCGCAAATTTCAATTCAGTTTTTCCATTATATGCGATTCTCATCTTTAGAACAGTCTTATGGGGGATCAAGAGGCGTCGTAGTACGTACAGTTCATATCGTCTCTTTATCCTTGAAAATGATATAATTATGTTAATAGCCAATGTGTTTTAACAGTACCTTGATGTTTTGCTTTTTCGATGGCTCTCAAAAGTATGCCTGTTAAAATATTTACAATTTGTTAATATATCAAATTGAAAAGTACTATTAAATCCTTTTAAAAGGGCTTCCCATGTATTTAACACACATTCGTAAATTTACATTTGGAAGGGAGTACCCCTAACCTTGTCGGTTTCGAAAAACCGAAGATATTTTCAACATTTCATAGAATATTGCAGTTGGATTTTTTGAAATTCGAAAATTGGCGAAGTTACGGCACCAAAAATCACTGTATATTGCGTCAGGTGGGACGATCTAATAATATAACGTTTGTGAAACAGAAATTTCGGTTAATTTTTCAATATCGATAAAACTTTTTAATCTTTTGTTTATTGAAGTAATGTTAGGAAACCGTCTCGGCTCGAATAATCCGAAAAAAAAACGATATGGAGTGGTGATTCACGCAAGACAAGAAGAGTGAGTGTGAATTCTGTAATTTGGACAATTGTCCCGAAGATAATAATCTGTAATAAGAAAATGGATAATGGTAATGAGAAAAATTGCTGATTTCGTTGCTGCTAGTATTCTCAACAGTGGATATAAAACAATATCATTAATGAAGCAATTTATGAAACCGGTTATTGGAAATAGTGCAAGCAATTTTTGTGAAGAAGTAAACGACAAACGACGCCTAAACGCGCGAAAAAATTTAGGAACACGATAAAGGTCCAAAGAAATTCCATAATTACTAAGAGTAGCTTTAAAACAAGCTGATGAAAGTTTCCGAGCCAGAAGCAGCATCCTGTTATAGAGTTAGAACTGCGAGCTGAGGACAAATTCTGAAAAAGTTTGTTTTATTTCGTTAAAATATTGGATTAAATGGCTATGACCACGCTTTCCTCGAAAACATCGTTTTCACGTGAGACCCAAGGTAGACATCAACAACTAACTATATTCGGCTAACTTTAAATTTTTACGTATTATTTCTTAGAAGATTACGTAAAATGCAAAGCGTACGATCTTTTCTGATATTTAAATTCGTTCAACTTTTACAAAGGTTAACTTTACTGGGTGAAAACCCATTTCCTTTCAAATACCATCATTTGTATATTACTGAAAGTTACCTAAGGATAGTGAGCTACGACGTTATAGATAGTTTATTTTTGTTTAGGTTGATATGGAAATTTTTCTTGTTTTACGTTCCAGTCCACTTTCGACGCCAGATTCCAAGGTTTTGTTAAACATGACAATAGATGATGTTGCATAACTCCGCCGTTTTGTAATTTTAGACAATAGATGAAACTTAATATAAAACGTTGCCCAACATTCTCTGAAAGAAAATCCCGATATTTCACAGAATAATTACCCTGAGAACGAAAGTCTTAATTTATCTGTTTTCTAAGCTCGCAAGATAGGGTACTCCCTTGAAATTTTTTGAAGTAATGCCTCATGAATAAAATAATTCGCGATACCACGAAATCAGATCCACATTGAAAAATATAAAAGCACACTCTCTCAATCATTACATATCACCCTTTCCATTGTTGCCTATTCATTCTTATTAATATTGTTTCGCCTTTATGCACAGCATTTCGACCAATGGACAAAAAAAAAAAAAAAAAAAAAAAAAAAAAAAAAAAAAAAAAAAAAAAAAAAAAAAAAAAAAAAAAAAAAAAAAAAAAAAAAAAAAAAAAAAAAAAAAAAAAAAAGAAAGAAAGAGAGAAATAAGAAAAAAAAGAGAAAAAGAAAAGAAAGAGAGGAAATGAAAAAAAAAAGGATTAGGATTGTCCTAATAACGAAATGCAGTTTATAATATTAATATGACTTATTTCAATATATTCATTTGTTAATAAAATTGAGGCATGAAGTTTATCACAAAAATCAGAGCATTTGCATATTTAATCTGATTTTTCTTAAAATTCAGTATCCTTATCACCTTTGAAACTGGTGAGAGTAAAATTCAATTTCAAATAATTTCAATAATAACAAATAATCTTAACTTTTTTAACGAATGAAATATGTTTATCAACTTTAAATTGGATCAAATCCATCGTTTAAATCAAATTTGATTTAAAATGAAATTTTCAATTGTCTAAAATTTCTCCAAGATAAAAAAGATGGTCAAAATGGCAAACTTGAGAGTAATCCTTCATTACATAGATACTTTTTTCTTTAATTTTTTCTTTAAATTTTTAATTTTTCTTTAAATTTTTTTTTTTTTGTTTGTTACTTTTGTCCAGTACTATCAATATAGTCATATTACAAATTTGATAGTAATATATATCTCGTAATTTCTATTTTCTTGAAAAACAAATTCAGATAACAACACGAAATGGTATTTAAAGACTGCTACAAAAAACAATAACGATATATTTCTCTATTTATGAATGGCATAATATTCCTTCATATAAATTATTAATTTACGGAATAGATATTATTACACGCGCAACGATATTTACCAAAACGTTGTCTAAAGAAGCTATGATAGATAGTTAGAGGACATAATGAAACAAGATATATACGGAAACGTCATAGCCGCAAAAGTTCTAGGGAAAATTGTAATAAAAATTTGTACAATTTACTTATCATAAACTATGATACAAGTGTGTCAAAGCACAGAAAATGATATAATAAAATTAAGGAAATATTGAACTACACATATAAGCCAATATTTAATAGCAACAAATGATTCATCTGTCATGATGCAAACACACGCATGTTCTGGATCTGGCCCTGAATGAATATAATCGCAGTATTTACATTTTAACAAAGAATGAAGGTCAAATTTAAAACCAAAGAGTGAATTGAAGAAAAAATTGTGTACGAATACACAATGTTATGATTTTTGCCCTGAACGCCCATATACTCGAAACACTGTGCCATGATATAAAACGTGAAAGATGATCGATAACAAATTTTGTTGGAAAAAATGACTACAATGCGAACTATCGATTCTTCTCAATTGATTAGAAAACGTAAGTTATGTTAATACCGCAACATTTTTAATAGCGTCTTCTTTTATTAGGATAGTCATCCTGACGATTACGATCACTTCCACCTTGCCAACGTCCACTACCACCACTACCTCCACGACCACCACCCATATTACCCATATCAACCCTCATATCCATCAAATCCATTATTTGACTACGATCGTCATTGTAACCCCCACGGCTACCACGATCCATACTATTATAAGCATCCATAAAAGACTTTGGATCCTAATCATCATTACAGAGAAAGGTGAATTTCATTATTACGCGTAAAGTAAAAACAAAATGATATTTTAAGGACGAAGTAGTCAAAAGTTATGAGCCGATATCACCGAAATGAATGCCAACGATTTTTGTTTAATACGGTGAATAACGGTGTTTTGTAGATTTTGGATGTACCATAAATACATTTCACGGTTCAGGGCGACCATCCATGTTTGACAGCAGCACAGGTCATCGTCAATTTTCGTCAAATCACATAGAAAAGAAAGGGGAAAACACAATGTTAGATGTTGTTTGTACGTACAACATTAGTAGAATGGAATGCGTGAATAATACACGCGCTAGAACAAATCATAGATACGAATAGTTACACTGCTTTCACAGAGTATGCCGTTTTCTCAACATCGATTAGCCTTATTAAACCAAGCAAATGCCCAACATACGATCGACAATGGTTACCGTCTAAAGTCAGTGCACACAAGTCTGGTGAAATAGATTAGAATATCCTTAGAATGTATTTCTTCGTCTACAATATTTTGCATAAGTTTGTTCATTTAAATGCACCCTTAACTTTATAAGTCATATTTTAAGATTGAATTCGAGTCATAAAATTAAAGGTTTAGAACTTTCGGGATTAAAGTAGAAGTATAGATGTATCACTAGATTCCACTAGATTCCTACGGATGTAATTTAACTGAAAGAATATACGCTATTATATTATTCCATACCACTAGAGAAATTTCTCTGAAATTGTTAAAAATTTTAATTTACACAATAGATATTTCAAATTCGGTACCAAGTCCTCATTAAATAATGTTAAACGCACAATAAACATTCATATATAGAACATATCCAGAGGTTTTAAAGCATAGAAACGTATACGAGATTCTTAATTTAAGTACCCAACAACACGTATTTATACGACTTTCACAAAAAATATAACCGTTCTAGTGTACGAACAAGAAGTATCTCGTCATATTAGTTACATCAATAGTGTGTATTTTTAGCGATAATGTTGTAACAATTAATATTGAATTAATTTTACACAACTCTGAAGCTTAAATATTGGTATAAGTGACAAAGAGATGTGATCAAGATCTCTAAGCAAACTTTATACAATATCTATACTACAGAATCGTGCATGTATGTAATAAATAGTTCACAAAATATGTAGAGTTTGGAGTATGAACAAAAGATTCATAAAGATTAATATAACAATAAAAACTCAAAATTATATTCCTTTAGATAAATGAAGCATAAAGATTGTTTTAAGCTCGTTTACTTATTGTAAATCAAAATTGATATATTGCTGTACTCAGAAACTATGTTTAAATTACACTTAATCTTCAAGTAAATATCTCTAAATAAATATATAAGCGTGTATATTTAAATATATACTATATTTAAATAAAAATCATTTCTGAATACAGCTAATTATGTTTAATTAACACTCAATGTAGTTGGGCATTTGTTGGTTAATAAATATCAAATTATTACTATGGAACTATTTAAGTGAGGAAATATTTCAATTTAGTTCTAATGTCCAGATTTATACAGATTGAACAATGCTAGTTCCATAGTATGTAAGCATACCTAATACCTAATTCTTAATGTAACTAGAGAAAATAGAAGAACAGAGCCTCCTGTCTGCAAGCATATGGAGAAGCCAATGAGACACGAAATATTAATTCAGTTTTAGTTTCAAGTTTACTGATGAATGTCTAAAAAGTATTCCTAGATTCAGTATTTATGAATTCCAAAGCCCTGTCGTCTATGAAGAATATATTCGAATTGAATACGTAGAACATTAACTCAAAGCTTATTACCAGTATAAACTGAAAAAAGCGGATTCCCTCAAATGCTTATAAAAGTATTATCGTTAACAATAAAATTCACGTCTTATAGATAAAAGCGAAGATGTTTAAGAATTAGTCATGTATGGTATATATAAAAATAAGCGATTGCTGCTTAAATGTACTGATCTCACAGTGCAGTTAAAAAATTAAAAATTTAGGTATGACGAGAAGAGTACGTCCAGTAAAACCTTTACCTATGCCTATACAACTTTTATATATCTGGCATTATTTATAATAGGTTAATAAAAATTTCCCAGCATTTCTCCAAAATTTCGTACATTTACCTTTAAGTATCCTCTGTTAATTTCATAACTTTGAGTATTTATAAATGTCAGCATGATAAAACCTTCCAGCCAGCAATAAATGCTTTAATATATTTTTATCAGCATAGAATCACACATTTTTACAAGAAGTAGAACTACATTCAAAAAACAAAAAATGTCACATGTTTCAGTAACCGTTTGTAGTAGACAATAATAGAGACCATATCACATGCGTTTGTAATACAAGTGAAGAATATTTAACAAAGATTGTAGCGGTGTGTCACGTGAACGTAGATAAAAGGTTTCAAATATAAGATATGATAAGTATTGTCCTTATTACCTAATAAAATAATACATGGGTTCTATGAAGACCGAATAAATTAATTTAAAATTCTGTATCTATTCACGCTACAACAAATGATCTCCTGTTAAGTAGAAAATTTAATGTTAAGGCCCATTGACACCTCCACATGTTATAACAAACTAATTAAAAGTTATTATTGTACGATATATATATTCGATATTAGACTGATTTTAATACTATTGCCATTGTTGCAGACATTAGAACCCTGCTATATCGGAAAGCATGCTTTATAGGAATATTCGTAAAGTTCTTTCACTTATGTTTTTCGCAAGTGTTCACTAATAATACTCGCGATTTTACCATGCAAGGCAGTTCAATTATTTCTAACAAAAGATTCTCATATATAGGTAGAGTAATTTGTTTAGCAATATCACCAAATGGAAATATACATAAATGAAATATCAAAGAAATAGTAGTCAGAAAAAATAAATACTTTATGGGAAAAAATATATACATATACATATATAGATATATATATATAGATATATATATGCGCGTGTGTGCATATGCATATATATTGTACATATACATAAATATACACATATATATATATATTTTTTTATATATATATATAGAATGATACTTTAATGGGGGATACATTACCACTGGCATGCTGCTTCCACCTGTAACGAAGTAAATTTTTCCATTACAAATAGTTTTGAAGAATCTTGAATGAATGTTTCACGTAAAAATGTATATACAATAATTATATATAATAATAATAACAATCAGTATAAAATATAAATTTCTATTTCAAGGAGAACTAATTGAATTCAAATATACTAGTAAATAAATACGCATTATATGCGTAGAGAAATATTGAAGTTTATGAAGAATAACGTTTCAACATTTTAATAAACTTACCATCTGGCTGTCCATATCCATCGCGGTCATTATTACCAACGGAATCATAATTTTTTCCTCCCATCCCGCCTCCTCCACCTCCTCTCATTGTTTGCTCCTTAAATATAAGAGGAACATAAGAGCTTATGCGTTAGTTAAAAAAAAAAACAAAACAAACAAATACAAATATTCTGACACATAAACATTACAAGTAGTGCTACTATCCTGTTCCTATCACTATGATAGCGATAATAAATGTTAACACTTTACCCACCGATAGAGTCTATTAATCGGCTTTTTGTCGCAGACAATTTTTCTCATTATTTGAACAGTAATTTGTTATTTAGTACTAAGGCACCTTGTGCTCAGTTGCGTCAGTTGCGTCAGTTGCGTTGCTTTGTAAGCTCCCACAGTTTTATACCAATTTGAAAAACTTACCGTTCGCGATGAACGAAAAGAATGGTATCGGAGAGTCTAAACCAAAACAGAGCCAGCGCCAGAGAGAATCTGCGCCTGAGATGACGGTCGGACGTGCGTATGCTGTTGAATCGCTAGCGGTCGGTAAAGTGTTAATAATAAATAAAAGATACGTTTTCGCAAACGCGTAAAAAATAAAAATCTTTTATATAACTTCCGCATGTAGTTTTTTAAATACATGTTACTGATCTCTATTGTCATCCCTGTAGTATAAAGATGTAAACATTTCAACCTATTATTATCATAGAAACTTTCTGTAATTCCAATGCATTTAGTTTTCTGTTAACGTTGCCAAGTAATTACCTGCATGAATAAATTATTTTCTTGTTGACGACGATGTAACTCCTCTTCTTGTCTTCTAATACGCATTGCCATTTCTTCTTGTTGTCTCCTTCGTAGTTCTTCTTCGCGCGTTCTTTGTTCTTCAGCCTGTCTTTCTTTCATTTCCCATTCTCGCTTTTGTCTCTCACGATCGGCCTCACGCATACGCAGTTCTATCAATTAAGGAAAATCAACTTATTTATTTCCTAATTTATTACACTTACATTGCTTGTGCCATGTATATGTATATATTAAAGAAATATCTTTTAATGATGTTAAAATACTTACGTTCTCTCAACAATTCAGTCTCATGTTCATATCGTGCAAATTCCATTTGAGCTTCCAATTTTTCTTCCTCCATTGCCATTTCTCTTTTTAGTGCTTCTTCTTTCTGTTCATATAATTCGTGCAGCTGTTTCCACCTCGTTCCATATTCATATTCAAAACTTCCTATCTTTGCAAACCTTGGACCAATATCGCGAGCTGTAAAAAATTCCTGATTTTTCCGAGGTAGATTTTTGTCTGAATAACCATCAATGTCATCTAGTAATTCAAATGGTTTAACAACTACAGGACGTAGAGACCTATAATATAAGTACCTAATGTAAATTTTCGAAGTTCTCTCTTTTTGTTTCAATAAAATTATGTTTAAAATAATGTTTTGTGTTCCGATTCGCGGCACACAATACAAACATCTATTATTGTATCATGCTTCCTTTGGGAACTATTTTTCTTTCCCCCATTATGATCAATTTTTAGGCACTTGTAGATAAATTAAATACGTCAAACAAGCGTGGCATTGGGGTAAACAACATTTATATTTATAGTAAAAACGTACGCGGTTAAAAAGTAGCATCCTTCTGTGCACTTTCGTAAAGCAAGTTGGGCCGACGGTTTTCTGCAGAATTCTACAATTCCCTCTCCAGTAGATTTTCCCTTGTCATCAGCTATAACTATCGCCCGTTCAATTTCACCAAAGACACTGAATGCCCTCTCAAGCAATTCATTCGTAATCCAAGGTGTAAGATTTTTAACTTTAACTGTCGAAGAATGTGGAGCAAAACGAACTTTAAGTGCACGTCCTTTACTATTTGTAAATACATTTTTTCCATCTAACTCATGTTTTGCCTTCTCGGCATTTACCCTATAATCCTGTAAGATAAAAAAGATTAAGTTATAGTTTAATGCCATATGTAAAAATGCCTATATACATATATATATATATATAGCAATGCATCATATAGTATAAGATAGCAGCCAAAATGTTATCATTTTCTTTCAGACGGTAATTGTTTTAATCATCTTTTTATGTAAACATCACGGAAAAGAAAGAAAGGAAGAAAAAGTATTGAACTTACCATCCTAAGAAATGCAAAGTTTTTCTCTTTATTTACAAAGAGTTCAGATATTTCACCATATTGTTGAAATATCTGTTGAATTTCCTCTTCTGTAACATCATTTGACAAGTTTCCAATATACAGACGATTACGACCACTGAATTTCTTTTCCGTGGTTTCTGGGGGTGGTAGATCATGCGTAGGACCACTAATAGCCATAATCCGTTCCATTAAACGATCCTGATCACGAAAATAAAAACAATATTAATAAGATTATGAAAAGGTATTTATGTATTAATATGTACACATTGATTTCTCGATTTATACTGATGATCTTTTTAATATGTTAGTTTACGATGGCAATTTCATTTTACACCAGAAAACATTTTCTCATTGTATATTAGTATACATAATATATAAATTCTCGCTTGATTAGCTAATTATTATATCATTCCAATCTTTTCTACTTAACTTACGCATATTATATTAACACATTCAATGTCAGCACACAAAATCGAAGAGGGCCTCTGATGGCGGAAATCGATTTTTCTATAACATGTATATCTCTCACTTATTCAGGCGTCGTCCGCAAGAAAATAGGAAATCCGGAAATGCATACGTTCGCGTCTTCTGCATTGAATGCGTTAAACGCGTTTTTACAAGTAGCAAGGATATTGATTTCGTGTTAATTAAAAGAGAAAAGAGAGAGACTATTTTGAGTCTACAGTACTGACGACAACGAGGAATAAAATTTCTTTTGGTTCTGTAAGCTTTCATTATTATCCTTTTTCATAAAAATATGAAATAAATAATTTTATAACTTGTATTGATTTTCTCTATAAATAATTCTTTTGTAGTAACTTTTATCTACATAAAGAATCCACATATAGAACATATACTCCGCGTTAATTGAAAAATTAGTGCGTACATATAATTTCTTTAATTTATACTTACATCTTGTGATCGATTTCCCATGTTTCTATCACCCCCTCCGCGGCCACCTCTACCACCGCGCATTCCACCTCCACGTCCAATACCCATACCTCCTCCCATACCTCCGCCTATTCCTTCGTTTATGGTATTGTCCATACCACCATCCATAGGATCATTCATTTTCATCTGTAACATTTATGAAATTCAAGCACGTTTATATACATATTTATAATTTCTGATATGTTTATTATTATTATTGTTGTTATATTTCACAACTGACATTTTCGTTTTCTATCGAAAAATAACAAGTTATATCATAGATGGACAAGGAGGTACCTATATAAAAGTGGTCTCACGATTAACCATTTGCGGACTACCGCCGCATATATGCGTTCTGCGTAAGCCATCAATTCGGCCGAAGAACTGATATATGCGTTTGGCGGAAACAACTGATAGAACCAAATGACTCATATGTGTGTCATTTTATTTATCCTGTGGAGAATCTGTGCATGTACATATGTATAGAATTTAACATCTATGAACGAAAAACGCGTCTAAGCAGAAATGTGCGCTGGCAATTTTAAATGACTATCGCGGTAGTAGCTCGTAGCCCTACCGGTACGATTGACTTCGAATCGTCCCGTGCGCAAAGGGTTAATACAAGATCCACTTGAACCCTTTTGTTACTAGTTAATTATAATCGACATTCCTTTGATATAGATATTTGAATTAAGCGTGAAACGGGCCTTACACGATGAGACATGCCTCGGCTTATAATTGACAGTATGGACAGCTTCCAAGCAATGAAATATCATTTCCATACGAAAAGTGACAATTGCTTAGGTATAGCGGCAAATATGTGCACTGAAGAAGGAAGAATGTTGGCTGATTGCCATAAATACAGATCCGTTTAGGATTTGGTCTTGTCTAGGATGTTCCACAAACACGAGAAATTTCTATATAATACGATACAATCTTCTCGTAACATAGGATGGGAGTATGCGGAAATCCGAATGTGTCGAGTCGGGCCAGAAGAAATCAGGTAAATTCGGACGGGCACCCGACACGTTCGTACACTCGGATCAGGTGAGAAGAGGTGAGGCGAGCGGGGGCTCGGCCGAGTTTTCGTGATACCTGTAGTTTGTGATTCGATCCGAGATCGTGTTTGAAATTGATTGTACGTAATACGTTCATTATGCAGTCTTCGATACTTGGCCTTTTTAGGTAACCAAGTACTCAACAAACACGTACAAATGCAATTGTCTATATGCAAGTTTCAAAAAGATAATTTTTCTGTGAAAAAATAATATTTCTAGCGGATTTATTTGCAATAAACCTCATTCGATGTAGCCTGTATATTCATTGTATAGAAAGTATACGAATTAAATATTATATTATCGAAATTTGAAAATAGATTCTATAAAGGGATTAATTTTTGAATATTATAGTATTAAATATACACCTAGAAAGGGATAGTTATTGAATGTTTCATAAGTAATAACAATATACAACAAATTTTTGGATACACCGTATTTCAAATTCGAGTGTAACAAAGACAATTGTTTCAAATTGCACGATAATAAAGTTACTGCATGTACCCAATTCTTTGAGACCGTTTTTTCTTCTTTTACGCGATATTTTTTCCCTTCATTACACATATCTGCTGCTATAGCTAAACAATTGTAACTTTCTTCGCACAAGAGTGATATTTTATTACTTGGAAGATGCCAATACTGGCAATTATAAGTAGGTTTCATAAAAACCAGCACGCATCGTACGAGATCGTCTCGAGGCAGATCACATCGTGTAGGGCCCTGTTTTGCAATTTTAGGAAGTGCAACGAGAAATATCGGAATTGAAAAATAAGGGCGGCAGCCCTAGCGTACGCGTATGTATCGCACGTCCACTCGGACTTCTCTTGGCCCGGACCGGGACTCTCTCCCCCAATCAGGTAATCAACACACAGTCAAGTTGTTGCCCTTAGTATCTCAACTTTGCAACATTATAAAAGCCGTTACGCACACAGTCGACAAGTCGCCGAGGGACTAAAAGTCGACAAGACAGAAAACCAGGCAAGCAAACTCGGCGATTTTATCGGTATCGTAGGAACCATCTAATGGAATAGATATCGAGGAAATTGTTACAATTATGAATAGTCCGTCTGTATATGATTTTCAAAAGAGTTGCTTGGCACGCGTACGCGTACATTTTTAATTTAACGCATTTCATAATATATATATATATATATATATATATATATATATATATTTCAAATATATATGTAGTATCTTCAATGGAATATAACGTTATTATATCCTAATACTTGTAGTTTATTTACAATGAATGGATTGTGCAATTATAGACAGTAAAACGATGGTAATTTAACATGAACTAATCGCAATAACCCGCTATAATCTAGACGACTCTCGACACAAAGGATCCAACGTTCTCTCTCACGCGGACCACACTCTCTCGTCAACGCTAACAGCACTATCTCGACAACACAACTCGCACTCTCCGACTGACTTCTCGATTTACCCGCTTCGACTTCTCAACTCAAACTGCCCTGTTCTCGCATGTCTTTTCTCTTCCCATAGACCCACCACACACGTGCCGCGCGACCGCTCGCGGCCAAAGCCACGCAGATCTTTTCTATCGAAGTATTCCTTTGAAATATCGACGACACATTTACGGGCCCATCGGCACCTCGGCTCTCGGGACATTGTGTGTGATCTACTCGCTAAACTCCTAGGCCTTATGTCCGCGATACTACATATATATATATTTTTTCTCGAAAACTGCGGTTGCTGAAAACCTAGTTGCCGACGACTAATCGACAGTGCGTAGTAGCGGCTATAACACAGTTTTTGGAAAGGCTACGTTAAAACGTACAACCTGTTGATTATAAAAAGTTTACGTCCAAAGATACAAATACCAAAAGTTAATCACAAAGTACACTAAATTTGATAGATTAATATTATCTTCGTCAAAATTATGGACATTGGAGGTCTTAGAAATCGGTCATTTTGCGTAGAAATTTTTCGAAATATTTATTTAAATCTCATAAATGCTAATAAATACTGAAATGATATCTGGACGTTATGAATTTTACAAATTGTTATTATTATTACCTACAACTAAATTAATTCAAATTTTAAATAATTTTGAAATTCCAAATTCCCATTTAAAATCTAGAAAATTTATATTTAGATCGCTACAAATACATTAATAAAATATATTATACCATTTATAGGAGAACAAAAATTTTTTAACCACGTGTTGTGAAGGCGTGGATACACTTATCTGCCATTTCAATTCTCGTACACGCCATTTTGTAACTACTCTGATGAAGAATCAATATATTATAATCATTTCTTACATACAGAAACTCTGGTAAACAACAGCGTTTGCTGATTATACTCACAGCAATAAAATTATTGACTATAATGTATTTTATATCGACCTTACAGAATAATAGAACTAAAAATCCCAGTTTACTTTATCAGCGCTTCTTTTTCGATGTATCTAATATTCCAACTTGAGAAATATTAATATAACTTCTGGAGTACTTGTAAATTTTATTTAAATATTTGCCTACAGTAACAGTATACATGTATGTAAATTTAATTGAAATACAGTTAATTAAATAGTATTTATACTGCATCACAAAAGACACCAACATTATTTTAGTTGCAACACTATAATAAATTGGTGTGTGTATAACACAAATAAAAATTATATTTATAAATAATAGCATTTAATGAATCGAAAGGGCAGAAGTTTAAAACCGGTGGAAATATTACGCATCAATTTATAGCAAATATGGCGGTAGGAACAACGAATATAGTCTCAAAATATATATATGTGTATATATATATATATATATATATATAAAAGAATTATATGAAATTCTTACCGGTCCATCGTTATTTCTGTTCCCTCCGCCCATTCCGCCACCACGTCCGCCAGAAAAACGTGTTCCTCCTTTTCGCCCACGAGGACCGCGGTTGCCGCCACCAGGAGGATTCCGTTCTCGTGGATTTTCATTACTATTCTCTGTAGATGCATTCTGCGATTCCTGTTTTAATTTAGGTGATTCGGCTCCTGCCATCATCCGTTCAAATGTTTCAAGCAGTAATTATTAAAGACAAGGTTTTTCGCGAAAAAGTTCGATTTACTTTCCACTTTCCTCCGAAACGAAGCGTTAACTATGGCGTCCGACAACGAAGTGAACGAAGAAGCAAAATTGGAGATCCACTAGAGGAACTGTCCCACTACCTACCCCCATCTCCGGTGCATTATGGGTATATTTCTCTGAGAACATGATTGGTTGTTTTATTAATAGGGATTGCATTTGATTGGCTAATTCAAACAGATGCAACGTCGCCATTGTTAATGAATAAAATTGACCGGAAGTACCATTTTAATTCTATATTTTGTGAATCTAGACTAATATATATAATATTTATTTTCATTTGCTAATACTATATTGAAATATATTTTATGCTTCGTATGATTATATGTTTTGTAATATTAATTACAACTATATATTTTAAAAATAGTACGTATTTTCCAACTTTTTCCAAGCCCATCCGAGTGCGTAATCCCGGGTATCCGCACACTACTAAACGAAGAAGTCATTCCGAACCACGTATATATTTTCTAACAATTAGAAAGAGATATTATGTACAACCTTTTGTTCAGTTATAAAAACAAATGATTTTTTATTTTTATGACGGAAAGTAATATAAAGTAAAATTCAATCTATGTATACGTATGTGAAATATATAAATTAGGATCTGATATGTTCGATCGAAAATTTAACAAATTCGATGCAACTGTGTACCAAAGATGGCACTTTCATCGCGTACATCATGATTTCTACTATCTGTACGATATCTATTTCAAAGTTTCAGATACATATATCACGGAAATTGTCAGCGTTAGCGATTCGAGATATTGATTTGTCGTGAACAATTGCAGCTTACCGCGTCTGTGAGTAATCACAAGAAATTTTTGCGAAAAACTATTGATCTGAGGATTTAAATAAATTTTGCTAGATATGTGAATATTTTTCAAACTTTTAAAAGATAATTCGTTCAAAATCGTGTGTACTTTTTGTTTAACATACCAAGGCTAATATGCGGATATCGTCGATGTTTTTATTAATAAATATATTATTTTTCAGACATTAGCATGCAAAAATGATGCTTGCTAGGGTATGTCGAAGTACCGTCTCATCAAATTTGGTCAGTCTACTAAAGGCTCCAATTAATTCGAAACCGTTTATTCCGAGAATTCAATCTACCAGATTATTTGCTAACGATGGACGAAGTGCATTTGCAAGATCGGCTCGTAGATCAGCCACTATTTCAGAGCAGGCAATGGCTCCTGCAGGAGAAACAGGTAAGATTTCAATTCATACATAAAGTATGTAGAACAAAAGTAATAATAGAGAACACATATGCAATATGATGCAATCGCAATTATGAATATGGATTATAGGTTATTTCATATGAACTGTGCCAAATTTTTATGTATTCATTGAATGTAATAATAAGGAAGGGGAGAGGGGTGATCCTATTTTATAAGTATTTTTTAACGTGTCTAAGATTTATCATGTAATATACATTATAACCAATAAATTGGTTATAATGTTATAAATGCGCAGTAAATAATCCTAGTATGTTTCTTTTATTTCTAAAATTCATTTACTTTGTTAATTCTTGAGTCTTAATTCTTCCGTGTTAATAGCGGTAAAAGTTAATTCTGTGATATATGTATCAAACTTACTACTGAAAATACTTTTGTATTCATAGCATTCACTATTGGGAAAGGAGTTGTTGCTGGTGGTGCTGTAATAGGAATAGGTTCACTGTGCTATTATGGTTTGGGTTTGTCGCCATCTATGGGAGCTATAGATTATGCAAAGTATTTTCTTTTAATCAGAGTTACAGTTACGAGAATATTATCAATTGTAGAATAGCAAAATAGAATATAATACGATATATAATTCTTTATAGGTTATGGCCCCAATATGTGAAAGATAGAATTAAGACTACATACATGTACCTTGGTGCATCTATAGCAAGCAGCACTGTAGCTGCTGCAGTATGTTTACGTTCACCAACTATGATGAACCTGGTAATGCGTCAAGGATGGGTTGCCATGTTAGTAACATTAGCATCTGTTTGGGGTAGTGGAATATTGTTACAGACTATTCCATACAAAGAAGGTTTTGGTGCAAAACAAATAGCATGGTTGATACATACTGGTACTGTTGGTGCATTTCTTGCACCTTTGTACTTACTTGGGGGACCTTTGGTCCTTAGAGCTGCATGGTATACTGCTGGTGTAGTTGGTGGTTTATCAGTAGTTGCGGTTTGTGCGCCAAATGAAAAGTTTCTGAACATGGGAGGTCCGTTAGCGATTGGCTTGGGTTTTGTATTTGCAAGTAGTGTCGGATCAATGTTTTTACCACCTACAACAGCTCTTGGATCTGGTTTGTATTCAATATCTTTGTATGGTGGTCTGGTGCTCTTCTCTATGCTTCTTCTGTATGATACACAACGTATCATCAAACAGGCAGAAACATATCCAACCCATGACTACCTAGCAAGGCCATACGATCCAATCAATAAGTAAGTAATTTAATAAACATGTGAAATTTGACAAACACTTACGACATCATATACACTTTATACTTCTCTTATTTCAGCGCGATTTCTGTTTATATGGATGCAGTGAATATCTTTGTAAGAATACTCACAATGTTAGCAAATGGAGGAAGTAAAAGACAAAAGTAAAAGAATGGATGTCTTTTTGAGTAGATCAATAAAAGAATTATGGAGTCTCATACCATGTTTGAAAAACGCCGTGATTTAGTATTAAACTTAAGATAAACTTAAAATTATTTTGCAATAAAACAGCTTTATATATACAATCTACTTCATGTTATATTATAAGGTGATATGTAAATTATTAGCTTATTTAAAATAAAGTATAAAACAGAAAAAGTAAATTTCTTTTGGAAAATATGCAGAGGACGTATTTATACTTAATCACTAGCGATAAAATTAAATGCACTTTATTGTCGTTTCTCAAACACATTGTTCGAGAATAAAGTAAGATATAGTTACTAAATTAATCATAGGTTTTTTACAAATTTAAGCCAGTCACTTAATTTTAAATCGAGGTACAGTGAGAAAGATAATGCAGTGCAATTGATATTGTGCATAGCGTCAATGGACAGTGTCACAGATAAAGCGGATTTAACCTTTCATCTGCATACCAGGTCGTTGTCGACTGGTAATTATAACTAGTAATTAGGTAATTTCTCAGTTTACCAATATTTCAATATTTATTTAAATATATTTAAATATATATATATATATATTTATATTTATATATATATATATTTATTTAAATATTTATTTATATTTCCGTTAAAATTTAGCTTCTTTTAAAGGAACGAAGGTAAGATGTAGCGATGAAAACTATGAAATAATATTCTAGAAATCTGGAAGGGTATTTAAAATTTTTTGGGGATCTTTTAAAACACAAAAGACGTAAAAGGATGTACCAGGATGTATGTAAAAGGAAACCAGTATGCAGACAACGTTAGTAAAAATAAAGTTGCAGACGGAGGGTTTAATATCGTGTCGTTCTCAACATGATTACGTTTTAAGTCATGTTGCAGTAGTGTTTGTATATTAAGTATCGAAGAAACGTTTACTTCACTTAGTTCCATGAATTATGCGAAACATAAGAATTATTTTCAACTGGTGGTAACAAGTGCTATCACACTGCAGATAATTACATTGGTTTATATGTGTATTTGTATTTAATTATACATGATCGCCAAGAAGGTTAACCCTTCCAAACTAAAATTAGTTTGTCCTAGGAAAATAAACTTTTATTAATAAGAAACTCATCAATAGACAGTAAATGTAGATAAATGCAAATAAATAATATAAAAATTATCATATCTTGAGACATATGTTCATCAAACAATAATAAGATTTGGATTGAATGTACATAATATGTATCGCAATCAATATGCTTAGAATGATGAAAGGAATACACGAAGAATTGATGATTTTTTTTACGAAAGCACGATTAAAGGAGCACCTCGAGGAGATTATTTAAATTTCTTATTGCCTAGTTTATCACTGATACGCATTTTACCTGATATCTTTTTTCATTTACAGAAGTGTTTTGATTCACCTTTTAGATTTAAAAAACATATTTTAAACTTATTTTTTTTGTTTGTGATTTGTCTTGAACGGTACACAATATATTTTAAAATCGTCCATTTCGTATTTCATGTTATATGGTAGGTGTCGATAAGTACAATGAATATTCAAGCATTATCAGGCTACACATTAACAGAATCTGACTTCGCACCTAATGACGATGAAGAATGCCTTCTAAGATAACCAGCGAATAGTTGCCTCGCTTGATTGAGCACTCGAATAACGTTATGTCGACGAACCATTTTATCGAAATGCATTGCCATTTCGTTATAATCCATTTGATTACGCATAACAAAGTCTCTGTGTTGCAATAACAGAGTAATACAGAGGAACATAAGAAACGGATTACCACCACCAAATTCGTGAGGTGGAGGTAGAGAAGTTTCTCCCAACTGATCTTCGCAAGTTCCTGCTGGAATAAGATTTGTAAGCTCTGTGGCTTCTTCACAGTGCTCTTGTACCGTTTGTTTTATTGGACTTTCTTGTACTGTTGCATTTTGGTGCCAACTTTCTGCCTCCTCGCTGTCCGAAGCAGATTCGGACCTATGAAATTGTATAATTATTATATTTAAGGCCGAAATATATAGTTCTTGTGGAATTATAAAAAGCTTGTCTATACCTTGTAGTCCGTTTAAGTAATCTAATTGGGGTAACAGATTTAACACCATTCTGATCTTCTAATATTTCACCATCATACTCGAGTTCTGCTTGTTCATCTGGAGTAGCTGGATGGTTCTTTTGCTGTAACGTGTGCAGAGGATTCTCCCATACAAATACATCCGCAGCTGGACTACACCTTGCTAACTCTGTATCTGTTTCGCTGTCGGCTAATTCGCTTTCTCGTTTAGATAGAACACAATCACATTGTTGATCACTTGGCGGCGATGGTCCGAAGACTTGTCGATCGAGCGATTCTAGTTCCAGTCTTAATTCTCTAGTCATTGATGTAGTCATTGGAAAAAAATCTGTCGGGTCATCCGGCGAACTTGGTTCATCTCTTAAAACTCTAATTACTCCGCTCTCGCTCGAAACACGTCTAAAAAATAATATATTTACCGGTTATAACATTATTTGTACCCATTATTTTTATATAAAACGGATAAGAATAACATGCTGGTATTTCTGATAAATGATGTTTATCATATGTTTATTGAATCGAGTGATATTGAATTATGTTGAGAATATATTGTTTCACCTCAACTCTGGTTCAGCATCGCTTGGTGTTATTTTGCTACGGTTGAGGCTCGTAAAGTTCAAAAATTCGTTCAAATTCTTTACTACTCGGGCGCATTTCTTTTCACCATCATTTTCATTATTTTTTGTTTGTTGATATTCTTTACTAGGTAACGACAGTCTTTCTTTCAATTCCAGCAAGTTTACGCGTTTAGATTTACCAGACAGAGAATCTGTACTTAGGCACTTTTCCGTAGATTCTGTGTTTCTTCGATTTTTCGCTGTCGTCAAATCATTTTCTGGCTCAGAAAACGTCTCGTAAGGAGAGCTCGATCTGTAGACAGCGGGTTTCACTTTATATTATTATTTCTATTTCACTGCTTTCATCGATTTGCATAGAAGTACCTTTTTGAGTCGCCGTTAGTTTCTGCAGAGCTTTGCAAAGATGGATCCTCCGCGTTAAGAGTCTTTCTTTTACCAGTGGTGGCGATACTCGCGGAAGAGCTTTGTCGTCTGATAGCACAAACTTTCGTGTATGCGTTCTCACGAATATGTTTTACGTTTGGGCTTGGCGGTGGCGAAGGTGGAGGAAAAGGTACTTCGGCCAGACTAAGTTCTCCGTTTGGCGGTGACGCTGGCAAAGCAGCCCACAAAACTTCGAGCATTCTCAGAGCGTCGTCCAAAGCAAATTCACGTTTCATTTCTAATAAAAGCCATCGATAACAGAACAATAGGTCGTCCGCTTGATGGGATTTTAAATAAGCATAGAAGTCTGGGTCATAATGTTGTAAACCTTAAAAAATGTAGATATTTTATAACAATTGAGACGTAACATTTATTAAATGAATTTCCCAATTTGAAAGAATTATATACATCGATTAGAAGATTGTTTTCTTTCTATTCTAACAATAAGCAATCAATCAGTTGCTTTTTGAAAGATAATCTTTTCCTTTCTCGTTTATTTCTCGTTTATTTTAATATAAAAAGTGGTTTCATATCATAATTTTTCTAATAATATATAATAATATATATTCTTTTAGTAACTGGGAATATATAAGCTACTTTATATTTTATATTTCAGTTATAGCTGTAACTATTATAACTATAATATTACGTCGTAACTTTTACGCATATGACATTTTTTTTATACTAAAGAGATTACAATCTCCTAATTATTTAAATAAGATATTCAATTTTACATACCTTCAGCCAAATGTGCAAATTTTGTAGTCATAGCAATTCCATCAAGCATAAAGTTGTCTTTCAACCTCCTCATAAGAGCGCACAGGCATATGTATGCTTGTGCTTCGTCCCTCATAGTAACCAATAAAGGCGAAGCCAGATCGCTCATACCTTGACAGTAACTGACACTCGGATGATTTAAGGCATACGTAGTTAAGATATTAAAGAGACTAGCCGTATTCTGATTATCGTCAGAACCACCGTAAAACTTGTGATGTCTATCCGTTCTCAGAACATCTTTCCGTACCATGCTCGTTACGTATGCCAAATCTCCGACGTTTTGCCCCTTTTGTACCAGGATTTTCCATCTTTCTCGAAGATTCTGATACTCTTGCGACTTTTTCTTCATGTAATCCATCCTCTCGCGGCCGGACATTCCTTCGGGATATACGTTTAGAATGTGTTTCCAAACTACCTTCCGCAGGCTAGGTTCAATTCCACCGAAGTATATGACGGCTCTTAATTCTTTAGGGTGTATTACTTGTCCGATGGGATCCAAAAATCGTCGAAACTCTGCGTCTGTCAATGGTGGTCGTGGTGGTTGAGCACCTTGCTGGTGCGAAGATTCTTCGCTCAAATTACCCAAAGCACGTTGAACCATGTTCAATGTTCTTTCCATCTGTATAAAAAAAGAAAAAAAAAAAGAAAATTTAAATTTTATGAATTGCGAAATACTTTTTTATGAACATATTAATTCTGATCAATCTTATCTTTACTCTAAATGCATCCGAATAAGTGAAATATAATCGAGATGTCGAAAAAATTGTAGGCCAATTGTAGGCTAAAAATTAGGAGAAAATTGCATGCATAATTTTGAAGATTTTTTTGTGGTGGACGGTTGAAAAAATGTAGTAAAAAATCGAGAGAAACGCGAGAGAAATTTTAAAATGACGTTTTTCACTAATAAATTTGCGTAACTTTTTCAGAAGTTTAAATTTTGATAAACCACTTTGGTTTGTACGACAATAAAATGACCAAAAGGAGAAAATTTGATTTATCGAAAGGACTTTTCGTTATAGACTGATCGATGACCACAAAAAATAACGTAGCAAGTAAACGGGGAATATAAACTAGGTAAAAGAGAAATTTTCTGTGTCACGTGTTGTTACAAGTAACGAGTTAGAAATTAAAAAATTTAATATACATTTCAATTCTATCATAAATAACATTCCAAGGTTAACCATTCAGAGTTCATTTCAAGGCTAATCACCTCAAAGATACATACAAACATATTGTATATGATATCCTTGTATTGAGTTAAGAAGGAAGTGGAAAATAAAATGAATAACTGGGAAGCAGAATCACAGATGATCGAGGGACAACGAGTGAAGTACTCGCCTTGTTCATTATTAGACCCGGTAACTTGGGCGTCTTGTATGGAAACCCGGTTTCTTGTCGAGTCGACACTTCCTGTGCATTTTGTTCCCAATAACATTCGCAGTCGCCTGTCTCTCCGAACGGTTTTAGGTTGACTTGCAGATATAGATA
This sequence comes from Bombus pyrosoma, assembly GCF_014825855.1. NCBI lineage: Eukaryota > Metazoa > Arthropoda > Insecta > Hymenoptera > Apidae > Bombus > Bombus pyrosoma. The sequence goes on along the minus strand of NC_057770.1, from coordinate 5,257,890 downwards.
CGGTTCAGAAGCGCTATAATAAAATACGTCATCGGTTGAAACAACGGAGTTCGGTATCTTTAATCACCTAGGTACCAGTGGTATTATATAAAATATTTACCTGATAAATGCTGCATCCAAGTCCCAGTCAGAAAGTAGGAATAAATATGTTTCCGATCCATAGTCATCTATTGCTCGATAAGAAACTGTGAATTCTCTGGAAATATTTCAGAAACTTATTTCTTTTATCGCGAGTTAACTTTTTACAATTTCTTCTTCAGTTATCTAATAATTTTCTGGCATTCTCGATATTCTGTCTTAAAGTAATGTAAAGTGTCTAAAGTAAAGTAAGGTAAAGTAAGTTTAAAATAATCATCAAGTAGAAAAACATTCTATTTTTGTATCATTTAATTTTGCGCTCATTGTATAAGCTTAATCGATTAATAAAGAATGTATTAATGAAAAATGCTTTTAAATCTACGTTCTTTAATCTATATATTTACCAGTTTTAAGTTTCTAATTTATATTATAGGAGGAAGGTGAAATTAATAAAATAATTCGCGGTATATTTATCGTATGTAAGAATGAGAGAGAGAGAGAGAGAGAGAGAGAGTGTTAGTTTAGTGCGAACGGTGAATTAAATATTGTAAGAATTTGTAGATTTGCAACCCGATTCGGCTGATATCAATAAATTAGGATTAAACTGCTATATATAGCGGGCCCTAATTTTTAAATTATTAACATTTCCCTCTGCTGACTAAATTTGTTTGTATTATTTCGAAACATTTGCATCGTAAATGAATGATTCATAGAAAGCAGCAGACAATTGCAAACCGATCGAGCTATCTATCATTAATCGACGCAACGCTGAAGTGAAAAAATATATTCCAAGATTATTGTAATTCAAAGTCAAATCGGAATTTCTCGCCATCTGCCGTTACGTTCATTTCTTTTATACTTTCGATACATGTAATTAAATACTACTTCTTTCTTTTGTGATAGTAACAGAGCGAGAGAGAAAGAGAGAGAGAGAGAATACAATCTAATTTAATTATTGGCGAAAGTAACACAAATGGCATTCAAATAGCGCTCGATTCCTATCGTATCTATTACGATTCTGTCATAATTAAACACCGATCTCGTTCTTAGTAGTTCGAGTTTAAATAATTCAGAAAAAGCTTAACAAAACGTTAATTTCTAGATAAAATTCAAATTAAAAATTTTATGTTTAATTTATAGGACTTCCATATTCTTTTCGAAAATGTTTATATTTATTTTATAACGTTTCTTTACGTCGTCTTATTACTCTTTTTCTATTATTACTATCTAATATTTTATGTTTAGCTTTCATAGTTGGCAATGAGAAAAAACTCGTGGAAAATTTTGCTTCTTCGACCTAACGTGTTGTGAAACGCGTGCTCGGTTTTATAGATAAATGGTAATCGCTACGCGTCCAAAGTAAATGAACATTAGCCGAAGGTAGAGTAGTAGCGGTCAAAAGTTTTACACTACTACATATTGTTGACATATTATCGCACTATATCTACTATCTACTATCGCAGATATTAAAATTATATAATCAACAATTCGCAATTGTCCTTAGAATCACGCGCGCGCGCGCGCACTCACGCTCTATCTACGAATCAACAAGAGAGTTCATTGAAACGTGAACAATGCTTGACACAACAAATATAAAACGATTCGGTGTTGTATTTGCTGCGAATATTAATTAATATTCGTCTTGTTAATAATAGGACGAATATTCAAGTACAGCGGTGCTTTGAATTAATAGGTCAATAGCAAAACTATTTAAAATAATATATTAAATTTGTAATAACAATTACTGAATTGAAGCGAAGAACATGTCCTATGGTAGAGCCAATAATCTACCTAGCCGACAAGATAAAAAATTCGTCAAAATAGTTGTGATTATTTGTAGATTCAAGACAGCTTGTAAGCAGACCGATGGTATTGTAGGTACTTTCTAGAAAAAAATGCATGCTATTACGATAAACCGAAATGTAATAGACCCCTGTACCATTTATACGAAAAGGATCGCTTTTGGAACCCTTACAAATGATCTTAACTTTTTTCTATAAACTTTGCTTTGCACGACCATTGCTCGGCATTAATAACAATAAAATCTCACCCTTTGATATCGAACGCTTTGATGAGTATACTTTGAAGCACTTCGATGGATGTTATCTGCGGGTCCACGCTGAACTTCCGATACTCTGGCTGATGTCTGGTCTCGCATTTCTAAACATAAATATACCGAACGTTCGATCAATTTTCCTTCTGTTTACCTCTGTTATAAAACGTGTGTCCCGTTTCGTTTCGTTTCGTTTCGTTTCGTTTCTAGAATTGAGATTGTCTTTGACAAAATTAAACAATTCACTGTATTTTATGACGGTAAAATCTCGAAAAATTCTTTTTATACAGAAAGCCAAAAATATATCTTATATGGTTGTTATTAATATATATATATATATACATACGAGAAATTTGTTAAGTGTTATCAAAGTAAACCTATTTTTTCTACGCACAACGTATATATCTTATGTATACATACTTTAAATGGTAGGTATAATTTACATATATATAGTAGAGGGAGGATTAGAATGTTCCAGGCGTAGTTGATAAATCTCGTTTGATTTTTCATGAATCGAAAACTAAGTTTCAGTGTTATTTTCACTGTGGATAATATTAGCCTTGAATCGTTTGGCCGTTAAACGCAAGAACTTGGAATGAGGTACCTTTCCAAGGTACAAAAATGACCAATCTTTCTGTAGCTCGAGCAATAGAAATATTTGTACATCATTCTATAGGTTCCAAAAAATTATAAAAGCACACTCCTTTACCGGTCATTAAAATAATGGGAGAGTCGTAGACAAAGTTCAAATGATGAAGCAAACAAAACGAAACGAAACGAAACGAAACGAAAGATTGGTATTCGTCAACTTCAAATGATCGTAGCTTTGTAATAAATGGATGAAATTTAAACATTCGAACGCCATTTTGAGGATAAAACTTGATATTTATATTGTACGACAAAAATAATAATGGACAAAATATTTGTTAACGTTCCTAGAAAAAGATAATTATGATGAAGCGTAATGATAACGTGATGACGATAAATAAGTACATAGAGCAAAATATTCTTACAGAATATTATGATTCTTTTAAATGGATATACCGTATCGGATTGGTGTTACACGTACATACGAGTCAATACATCGAAGCTTAAGACAAGTTTGTAAAAGTAATAGTAATATATTTAAATAATAATAATATAGTAGGATATACATGTATAAAATTATATTATAAAAAGGAACTTGACGTTTATATTAACGAAAGCAATATGTACACGAAAGTACCTAACGAAAGTACATATAATTAGTAAGAACAAAAAAAAGAGAGAGAGATAAAGGAAAAAAGACAGGACGAGACTAGAATAATATTAAAAGGATTTCTATATATAAAATTAAAAGTCGATTTCGGTTGGCAGTTACACTGTCACACCTATTATATAAAAGTATAATTTAATTATACTTGTTTCAACTTCGATCGAATGTATTGGATCAATTATGCCATTGCCAGATAATATTAACACGTGCAGAATTGAAGGATTTTGAGGTTAAGGTTAGATATTGCAACGAAACTATTAATATTTTCGATTTAATATGAAATATGAAATACATATATATGAAACAAAATGATTGGTTGTAATATTTTCAGTAATGTTTCCATATAGGACACACGAACAGACATTTTTTTTCTTAGTATTTTAATAAGCTATATTATATATTTAAGCTATTATATGTATTATATATTTAATAAGCTATTAATAAGCTGTCGTTATTTTCCAATTTTTGCACATGAAGAATATGTTCGATAACAGACACAAAAGAGATCCATATTTGTATCCCTGTAAAAACAGATGTCTTGTGCTTTTAAATTTTGATTGTTAATTTTTTGAAGGTAAAAATAATTGCCGGGAAATGGGATGAAACTTTGATTCTCAAACTGTGTACTAATAAAAAATATATATAAACAGACAAGATATAAGATAAATAAATAAATAAATAAATAAATATATATATATATATATATATATATATATATATATATATATAACAGGATGTTATACATTGTCTCGGTACAGACAACTCTCCGACATTTATTTAATTTTCTGCCAAGTGTCACACGTAGGCATTTGCAGGGTTTGCATAGGAAAATAGGAGAGACGTTACGGCTGTTCCTGATTCGAAATTTCTGTTGCAATGCCATAGGAACATTTTGTCGAATAGTCGGTGAAATAGCGACGCGTTCTAATTATTTTTACAGAACGTTGGTTATTCCAATTACGAAACGCGACGTGTTGCCGTTGCCGCGCGACGCCTCGCTTTCTTTATCCGAATCTACTTAAAAGATGTACGCGTACATATAAGTACATATGTGTGCATATCAGAAACTTTCTACGGGTAGTAACAATTTACAACTACCTAGAAAGATAGAAATTGAATTCGTCTTTATTATCTGGAGCGAATTCACGCTTCGATTTCGAGTTCTAGTGATACTGAGCTTATCGTAGACTGCGTTTTCAATGATGTTACATTGAAGCTTTAAATCCCTATATACTCCTATTGAAAATTTATCATTTCAAGTATTTTGTAAACAATGTCACTAATGTATATATATAAAAAAAAAAAAAAAAAAAAAAAGAATGAATAGTAGACGCAGGGAAATATCGTTATCAATGAAGAATATTTCTTTTTTATCAAATTCGACAATGAGAATTTGACCGTTCGACAATCAGAATAGATTTGGTTTTTAAATGTCCTTTAGCGTGTAATAATGAAACATTATTTTCGAGAAAGTCTCATTGTAATTTTATGCGAGGTGTCGATGTAATGGTGAAACGTGCAATATTATGTTGTATAACATAAACTGTACCTTTACTTTGACGCGCACAGCTTCTCTAGGACAACCGAACATGTTTGACGTTGATATACAGGCTATTTCGTGCAAGCGAAAAAGGACGTTCAATAATTCAGGACAGCTCCAGATCCATCAAAATGCGCATCTCCTCGAGGACGTTCTTATGACACCGAACGAAGCTCCACATTTTTATGGGTAATCCAGTTCTGATAGGTTAATTCGTTTCACGCGACGCGTAACGAGCCACCTTAAAGCTTTCACTTTTTCCCAAGAAAAGCATAGTAGCGTCTTGTCACGGCACAGCACCACCACGTTTCCCTAACAAAATCCAAGTTTTTGAACAACCACCGATTGACATTTGGCATAAGAGTTCATGATCGTTCGCGATGACGAGATGTATCCCAAAATCCCAACAGCTGTCGATGATGACACGTTTCAGAATATTAGGTTTCGAAATCGTTTCGCGCGTTGCTCGAGTTTCCGACTACACAAAGATCAGTCGTCGTCACCGTGATCGTTGACTGACGATACCGTCTGCTCCCGTGATTCCTGTCTCGTGTTTAATCGGCCGAAATTGTATGTCCCTTTCTTCGTTAAAATCACTGATGTTGGGACGAACGGAGGGATGGTATATCGAAAAGTGACAAGCAGAACGCAGACGAATAGAAATGCCGATGGAAATTGGCGTTACGTTCTCGTGAGGAAAGAGAGAAAGGAGCGAGAAAGAAAGAAGTGAGCGAACTGAAGCGAGCCGCGTTTGACGCCAAATTTAGTTTAACCAGAGAGGAAATGAGTGCTCACGCCCGTAGTTCTAGTTGTTCCACGGTACAGCTGCTGCACCATGCGGCCAGGCGCTGAGTTTAATTGACATTAGCATGTACAAGAACCTATAAAATTAGGGATCTGCTCTGTTTGGTTGGAATTTAGCATATACAAGAACCTATGTATTTAAGTTAAAGTTAGGGATCTGCCCTGTTCGATTGTGCACTAGTATAGACAAGAACCTATTTAATTGTACGGTTCTACGGAAAAATTCATATCTACTATTCTATCCGAGATAGAGAAATATAAGAATGACAAAATCGCGCAACAATAAAACTAGTTTTAAGTTAAGCCTAAAAAAAGAGAAATTGATTGTTTACTATATTTTTAAACGATGACACGTATAAGGCAATAGTAGAATTTTCTCTCTGGTATTATAAAATAACAATTTTATGACCTAAACATCAATTAATAGCAAAGTAAACAATGATAAATTATTTTCAATTAAAGAAATTTCCCTTTTTATGACAGTTTCGCTATCGATTCTCCAGGACTATTCTAGACTGCTACTAATTATTAACTAAATTACTAATTTTTAAGGATTACATTTGTCTCTAATAAAGACACTTATAAAGCAGGATAGAACAATTTTCCCGATTTTCATGTAATCATCATTTCCAATAATAAGTATTAACATACCATATTTTATGTAATAATAACAACTTTAATCGTGTAACACATAAAAGCTTTTCATTAAGAACATAATCTTATTCGTAATCGTTACTGAACATTGTCTTAAATATGTTTCCTATTCCTCAATTTCATCAATTTCACTGTTTGAATACACTAAGTTTGCGCGCGCTTGTATATACGAAAATTGTGCGCTCCTATTTGCGCAATGTATTACGAAGTTAAATCGAGCGTGCCTATTGGCGCAGAAATATTGTCAAAGTCAAATCTGGCGTGCCTATTGGTGCAGAATATTGTTAAATGAAATTGTGCGTTCCTATTGGCGCAATATATTGTCACGTCGAGTCGAGCATTCCTATTGGTGCGAAATATTGGAAAGTCGTAGTTTCGCGGAGAAACGTGCCGCGGGGTGACGTTGTACTCTTGAAAGTCGTGGAGCGAAAATTCGTCTCGTCGAGCGTTACCCTGTCCTTATTAGTACTTTCATTTCGACTTTATCAATATTTCTACACTTCTATCTGATTCATACTGCATAAATAGTACGTTCGTATTTAACCGTTTATTGATTATAATTTTAGTAAAATTAAGTAGTATCCGAAATCTTCCTTTACTTTCATTCTTTCTTCGCTTTACCTGCTTCCCCACTAATATAACTTTTTTTTCCAGAGAATGTTTGTGATCGCGCGCGCGATGTGATCTATAGAGTCAGTGTTTGCTGCGTAATAACATCTTGTATATTTTTTTCTCGAGCGCAATAGCTCTTAATAATTATAAATTCAATTAGAATACTTGTACGCGAAATTAGAAACAGCCTTTCTTTTTCTTTTTTTTTTTTAAACGTTCGCTTTCGATAGTAGAATCGCAGGTTCCGCAAGAGGACACAGCCTCTCCTGGAACTCAGGAATGTAAGTATTTCTGTATATTGTATTCTAATTTATTTTATTATTCGTATTTTGATCGAACTATTATTAATTTCCATTGACATAAAATCTAAAAATTATAATATTGAAATAGAGAATAAAAAAATTTAGCATGCTAAAAATTGTTACTTTAGCATTCATATTTTTATAGTAATTAGATTTTAACAGGATTTTTCAATTTTTATTATTATTAAAATTTCGAACAGAGATTAGAGTTTAGAAATGTAGAATAGAGTTTTATTTTTCATTAGTTTAGGACTCCTTAAACAATGAAGGATATATTTTCAAGAACAAATTATAATGTTTCACATGTTTCGTTTCAGTTTTTCATAACTCCTGCATTTTCTTGTGCTTCGGAAAGGACGCAGTGATGCTTCGAAACTAAGCGTGTAAGAATCTTTGCATATCGTATGCCAATTAATTTTATTCGTTTGATTATTCTACTTTAATTATTCATAATGAAAAAACCAAGTTTGACTTTAAAATTTAATATCAGTGTTTGTATTTTCGCACGTTCGCGGGGAGACGCGATCAGGGAGAAGCGCGCCAACGGGAGTCGTAAATTCCCGTTACGATAGACTAATCGACGCCACGAATCGTACGATCCCTTATTTCTTGTGGGATAATAAGGGTGGTTAATAGAAATAACGCTGAGGTGGACAGGTTATTATATCTTTAATTGATCCAGCAGCTTCGGTGATACAATGGTGTATGTTTTACCGTACAACGACGAGTTAGTGCGACGTGAGACCCCTTGCGAATCGCTTCGTATGATGATATCGGCCGAACACTGGATGATGACTTGACCGAGAGAGATGTGGTGATGTTGACTGATTGACCACTGGCTCGACAAGTGCTGAACTGTGACTCGGAATTGGGGTTGGAATGGGAAAGATTTGGAGAGAGTGAGAAACTGAACTCGACTTGAACTCGACTGACTGTTGATGACTGCTTGAGCGCCTGCTCGAGAGTGTTGGACTGCCCTTAAGGTGTCTCGGAGGAAAGCTTGGTGTGGGTGTGCCCTTTGACTGATGAACGCGGATTCGTTGTTCACACTTTTCGTCCAGGAAGTGAAGGTAACGATCCGCGATGCTGATTGGTGATGACCCACTCTAATGAACAGAATATGCAGAAGATTCCCACCAACGTAGAGCGGCGGTGGCCTTTTCTCCAGATGGGAAAAATAGCCTTTTATGATGGACATGTGTNTGGGTTTTTCCCATCTGATGACTGTCCGCTTTCTCCGTGATTCTTAAGAGCGCCTAATAAACTCAAGGACCTTTCCAAGACCCAGCCATAAACTGCAAATACTTCTCGAATTAGAGAATTCTCCAGACATGCAATTAGACTGGTAAACATGTGTGGAGACAATGCAGCTAAAGGCTAATGTCTTTATGGTGGGTCATTGAGTCTGTTGAGAATCGGGATGGCTGTAGATTGACCGTTGGCGGCCAGGTAGCGAGGGCTGGCGTGCAGATGTCCCGCGCGACGTAACAGTGTTTCAATTGTTGGAGTAATTAGAGTTTACTAGCAATTTAATCTTTCTATTATTATTAAAGTTCGAAGTTTTCATAGAATTCCATATTACATTATCTGATATTTTTTGGTGAATCATCACTTAGCTTTCAAAATATATTATTCACGGATATATTATTCATATATGTATAATAACTCATATTTTGTTAAAGGTTTATCACTCCTTTCTCTTCCTCCTATTTCCTAAAAAGGACCAAATGGGGCTTCAAAAGCCAAGAATGTAAGTAATTTTGTAATCTGTATTTCATTTAATTCTAGTCTCTGTATTCCAATTTGCCGATTATTCGTATATTCCCGATTTAAATATTGTCATTAAAACTTTAACAGAGATTAATCTCCCGTTACTTGAAATTTTCCAACTAATTAACGTCATATTTAAGAATAAATTATGATATTCCATGCATTACTACAGTTTTTTCCATGATGGAATTGCATGGCTCTTCTTTGATAACGGTCTTCACGACGACTTCCTCTGGACTACCACAGCATCGATGACTACGTTCCTCCGATCTTATCGTGAGTCGCATGCATTTTTGTTCCTCCGGTCGCTCAATCATCCGGTCGTAGGACGAAAGGTCCGAATCGACACGGGTGACTGGTTGTATTACGTAGAATTTTTTGCGAGCACAGTAACCGCGGGTATTTACTATACCCGTGAGTAGTAACATTTTCTTTTTCTGTGTATTATTTATTAGTTCAGGATAGGTCTTCTTGCGCATCGCGTTTTTTTTTCTTTTATATTAATTACGTGATACTGACAAATTTTCTATTAACAATATTGATAATGGTAAAAACGATATGATACTATATTAACAATTAATTTGAATATTTGTGATTGAAGGTGTATTCGCTATAATTACTTTTAAAGTTGGAATGTATTAAAAATATATATTTACAAAAAGAAATTGCGACGGCTTAATGAAATATTTCGTAGTGACGAAGTCGGATACCCTTCGACTTCGTTGCGTTAAAATTGAATTGAAATTATTGCGTATCTATTGATAATGATAATATGTCATCTTTTATTTTCACCCCTTCTGTTCTCCGATGGCATTGTTGTTTCAGTGGACTTAATTGTATGCCATTCATTTTTTAATTTAAATATTAATTTAAAATATACATATAGAGATATGAAAGTTCAGTTCTGCTGTAAAAAAATGTATGAAATTTTATGTGCAAGAAGAAATTTCGCGACAGGCAAATTTTGGAATCAAAGCAACAAGTTTTGAACGTTGCTTTCGCATTTTCGATAATGTGCTTTGACGAAGGGATTGCCTGAGGTTGTGTTTGCATTAATATTTAATTTTGAGTCAACCATCAAATAAATTTCTTTTATTTATCGTCAATTTGTCTCTTTTGTAATAGAATTCCAATAATTCATAGAGTCTAAATAAAGAGTATAAATAAATTCAATATTATTCGTATTGTGGTAATTTATTAAATTAACGAAGTAAAGTATACAGTGTTACTAATTGAGGTAAGATTCGAAGATGCAAAATGAAAAAAAGATTAGCCTGTTAAAGACAAAATAGATGCGCTAATACCTTTTTTTAGTTAGGGTTTTCAGGTTTAATCCTTTCCGTGTCCATTGCCAGGATCTCGCTCACGTGCCCAGGTGCTATTTGGGTGAGAGAAAGGCAATGGGTACGATGACCATTGATTTTATAACAATTTCTAAGCGACTAACGATGCGTTAGCGCATCGTGCACGATGTACTACTTCCCACATAGTGTGTATGGTTGGTTAGGCTGTGGAATTGCGTCGTTCTAGTACTTATTCCACTTGCTATAAATTTAAATTATAGAAAATAAATTCACACAAGTATCATTTCAATCACAACCTGTAAATCACTGTCGAATACAGCGAATTAGAGATATTAGTATTATTAATCTTGTTATTAAATTGTAATAGATGGTACGAAGCTTTGCATAATTTCTTTGACAATTAAATGTGAGATTTACTGTTATCGAGTTGTACGCAATGGTCGTTAGCCTTCGTCGGTCGATTTCAGGAAAATGGGTAGGTAATATTAGAGTGTGCAAGTTGTGTGCACACAACACACAACGGGTGTCGGAGGCGTCCCGGGACGTTCTTCTCTCTAGTGTAGGTACTTGCGCCCAAGTGTAATGTGTGAGAATCCTGTTTTGTCATTATTGGAATATAGCGCTAGGTAGGATAGATAGCATATTTTCTGGTGTGTCTGTTAACTGTAAGTAGGGTAGGACCGGGCAGGTTGTTCAACCTGTTTCAGGGAATTTCATTTGAAAAATCAACGGTGAAGCTGGTCACGAATGGAACATACCATTGTCTCCGTGGCTTTGGCCATCGATTTTTCGAATTCCGCGGTCGTGGTCGCGGGTGGGTTTCGACACGAACGTTTACCGTACTGCTCGAGCATGCACATGCGAACGGACAACGATCTCTATGATCGCTGTTCATCCATGTGTACTGGGATCAGCTTTCGCCATTTTACATTTTTATTTCACCTTTGTAAGTTATTTTTTGGTTTGCGATTTAGAAAGTCTCGAGTTTATTTGGATGTAAGTTTCAGCGGGTATCGCGCCCGAAGAAAAGAAGAGGCTACGAGACGAAGAGGCCCGGCAAATTGCCATAGAAGAGGGCAACTACTAATGGCTTTGCATCTTCTGGATCATCCAGAGAATGGAAAGTCATTCTCGTTACTACTTTGTCACTGTGCTCGTCTAAATTATTTGTAGTAGTATTAGTTGTGATTTGTTTGTTAGCCGACGTGTATGTCGTCGTCTAACATTGTCATGTTGCGCTAACCGCGATCTTTGCAATTAGCTTTGCGAGTCTAAATTTCGCGTTATCAATTAGAGTTGCGAAAAAGTACTGACTTCGGTTTGGATTAGCGTTACGACGGAGAGACGATCGCGTTTGCTTTAGCGTTGCGAATTATAAGATATCGCGATTGTTCTTGGCGATTTCCTATGGTGAATAATTATTAGAATTTGTCAAAGAGTCGAATTTGAATTTGTCGCGTTTTGTGTTATTTAAAAGTGAATTAAAATCACGTTAGTATCGAATTAATTTCGTAGCGTTGCGATTTGTGACTATCGCGTATGATTGAAACAGTTTTTTTTTTTTTCCTCATCTATAAATAGTAATTTTACATTAAATTTGTTTTAAGATCTAGCGTTGGGTTAATTAATAATCGCGTTGTTATACGTGGTGTTGCGTCTACGAAATGCCCAAATTTCTTCCACTGGGATTGTGGAAATCTGTCTCTGTTGCTCGATTACCCGATGCAGCTAAGACAGTTGCACAGAAAGTTGGTCGAGCATCGGCAGCCTCGTACGTGGCTCTGTACTTTGACATCTCGATATTAGCGTTGCGTATATCGAAACATGAGTGCACAGATTAGTATTTATTAGCGTTGCGTGAATAATTATAACACTCCACTACGGTCTATACTTTCGCCAATTTTTCATCTTTTCTTTCTTTTTTTTTTTTTTTGTCCCTTTTTTTTCGTCAGTAGGAAATTCAAATAACATCGATAAAGCACTCTTCGCGATTTATTTCGAGAAATTTATACCTTGCAGTTACGGACTTGAAAAATTAGCGTTGCGAAATAGAAAAATGTCCCACTCACGGTTTGTTCGGGATTCTATCGAGTGGGTCGCTTTTCTGGATATCGGATCTATTTCTTTTTCAGCATTCCCCTTGAGCTTGAGTTTGTTAATGGAAATACCGTTGAACAGTATATCTGTTCGATGCTGATGAATATTTATAATTCGTTGTTATAGTGCTTAAAGTTATTATAAATGGTTTTATTTCGTAATTATATGTATATTGCATTTAAGGAAAAATGACAAGTGATATATCAATATGTTTGAATTACTTAATATATAAATAACTTATATAACTAATTTTCTGGCAAATGAAAAAAAGGGCAAAGTAATGATAATGAAGTTAATAAGATTTTGCAGAGTGTTAGTCTATTTGAAATATATCGTTAGATCATTAAGAATTTATTTCCTTATTTTAAAATGTAAACAGTGATCGTTGGTTATTAGAGTTATAATTTTCTCGTGCATAGTATTTCCGATTAACTAGCCACAAAGTAATCTTATAAATGTTTCAATGTGCTGTGCATAAGTCATCGTTTATTTTCAAGGAATGTTGCATAGAAACCGTTGTGTGAATGTAATTTTCTTATCTTTTTGCCTGTTGCTTGCTTCTAGAAACAAGTTAAATAGATAGTCTTGCAGCGTGAAACTCGATATGTTCTTGTCTAGATAGGTACACCAGTGTGTAAGCAAACAGGGCAGATCCCTAATTTTTATAGGTTTTTGTATATACTAACGCCAATTAAACTCAGCACTTGGCCGCATGGTGCAGCACTAGTCCAGGAACAAGCAGGTCCGTAAGCGTGCGCACTCTCATTTCCTCCCTTCTAGTATCGGCCAGTACGGGCAGAATCACAGAGCCTTCGTTATTCGACGTATCGTTATGGAATTCCCGCTGGATCGACGCTCTCTCCAAATGACGCACGATTTATGTACGCGTGTGGTTTATACTATCGTTATACTAACATATGCTAGGCTATATACTAGCAAAGAGGGAATTAGAGTGCCGGCGCGCATCCTTGTGTTGTCCCCTATACAAGTGCTGTACCAAACAGCCAAGTGTTGCAGTGGTTTAACCACAGACGAGTATATGCATAAGATAAATCACATATAATCCAAGTACGATCGTATTAAATAGATTTTGACACTCGCTAGGGAAAACCGTTCGAAAATTGAATTGAGTCGTCAAAAATTAACATGGAAGACAATAAAGTTCTTCTTATTCTGCTCATGCATAACACGCACATATACATAGATACTACTAGATTAATAAATCATAATGTGAGTATTTTTTAAATTAGCTTTATATTAAATTATATTAAATTTTATCTATCCTAATTAATTACAATAAATAACAAATCCAATCATTGTCAATTAAATGTCCGATTAGGTGGAAACGTTTTAAAACTTTGTATAACACAGATATGAAATTATTCGAGGCAAAAGCACTACTAGTGTGCCTAAATTTATGTGCGAAGCATATGAATCTGAGCAATTTCGTTAAAATGTGAGTGCTATTAGTTACGCAAGTATGTTACGGCTTTTATTCGTACAAAAAAATGTTAGTACTTATCGGAAGTTTATATTTATTTTATTTGTATAGCTGTTTAGTAGATGTGTGTGTATAGCTGCATTTGAAATATGTAAACAATCAAATTATGTGGGATTATATGATATTGTAGCAGCAGTAAAAGTATTTTTGTTTCGTCTGGCGGTCAAAGTTTTAAAGTATGTATAATGTATAATAATAATAATAATAATTATAATTTTTAATTATTTAATTTACAATAATATATAGTATTTTATCAATACCGTAGAAAAATAGTTTATTTATTTAACTTAATAAGACGTCATTATTTATTATACGCATGCATTGTTCTATGATGTTTATGCATTATTTAAAAAATTAGAATCAATTTTCATTATTTTCTTTCGTAGACATATCTCTACTCTTAAATAGTTTTATGCTCTGGTAATTTTTCGTAATTTTCTAGACGTTACAATGATTCTTTTGGCTGAACGAAGCAATAAATAAGAAAAAAAGTGGAGGAAACACAGAGGTGAAAGAGTTGATAAAATAAGTGGTAATAAGTATGAAAGAGAAGCTTGGACAGCTAAGTTAATGAAAATGGAAGGAAGGAAAGCTAAGTCTGGATAGAAGGATACGGGAGCTGGAGAAGGCAGAGGAACGCAAAAATAAACATGAAAAAGAGAAATATATATATAAAAATGTAGTATCTTCAATGGAATATATTGTTATTATATCCTAATATTTGTAATTTATTTACAATGAATGGATTGTACGAATATAGATATAAAAACGATGATAGTTTAATATGAACTAATGGCAATACCACGCTACAATCTTAGACAACTCTCGACACAACGGATCCAACGTTCTCTCTCACGCGGACCACACTCTCTCGACAACGCTAGCAGCACTATATCGACAACGCAACTCTCTGACTTCTCGATTCACCGTCTTTGACCTCTCAACTAAAACTGCCCTACTCTCGCATGTCTTTTGTCTTCCCGTAGACCCACCACACACGTGTTCTACGGCCGCTCGTGGCCAAAGCCACGTAGACCTTTTCTATGAAACTATTCACTTGAAGGACCGACGACACATTAATGGGCCCATCGGCGCCTCGGCTCTCGGGACATTGTTTATGGTTTAAAAACGCCTCGGCTCTCGCGACATTGTATGTGGTTCACCCGCCAACTCCTAGGCCTTATGTCCGCGATACTACATATATATATATATATATATATATATATATTCTATAGTATAGATCTCTGAATAAATAAATAAATAAATAAATATATATATATATATATATATATATATAGAGAGAGAGAGAGAGAGAGAGAGGGAGGGAGAGAGAGAGAGAGAGAAGGGGGTTTGATCTTAGTAAGGGAGGATTATTTCTTGAGAAACCAGCCGACAAAAATTAACAGGGTACTCAAAGAATTACAAATACGCAGAGAGCAGGGGAAGAAGAGATCGTTTAAGGGGAGGAGATTTAGTGGTGGAATGTGCATTATTTAAAATATATTAAGGAAATTAAAAGGAAAGAGAATGTGAAGGACACTGAAATAATAAGAGAAATTGAAACATGATTTAGCGCCCGAAATAGTATAAAAAATAAGAGCTATAATATTAGTGATATACACGTTAAGGGAGAGAGAATGTAACTGACCCAAAGAGTTTTTAGTAAAGACTGTAACGACAGATGTTGAGACTCGTTTTGTTGAATAGCATGCCAAAGAAGAGTAAACGAAGATTACCGATGAATGTCAGAAGCAGGGTTAAATAGAATTACAGTTTATTTATAATATAAATAGAATAGCGTGTGTACAAACGTATACTATGTATGCTATCTGTATGTGAAATGCTATCAAATCAGCAATAGTAAGATAGAAATGAGTACTAGTTATAAGTAAATAATAATAGTTGATATGATATAGAATAAGAGTGATTATTTAAAAAGATGAAATGTAATGGACGATTGCCCAACGCAATAAACGAATACACTATATGTATACGTACAATCTATTAGCGGTAGAGTGTATTATTAAATGAATAACTTTTTATCATTTCTAATTTCAAAAAATATGTAACGTTCCGTTTTATAGTTTTTATTGTCTGGACTTATTATAATCGTTTTAATAATAAAAGAATCTCGATAAAAAGGTAACTATCTAGTAATCAACTTTTTAAAACATTCGAAATAAATCGCAATTTTCCGCGTGTGCGCGCAACGCGAACTTTGTTAGCTTAACACGTTGAATTTCTTGCGACTCTGAATTTTCGCACGGTTTCTCTTATGCTTCGCCATATGAGCGTGTCGAGATGACGCTTGTTTGATCGTGAGTGGTGTGAGATCCGTTTATACGACAGTGTCTAGGAGAGTGATACATTTGTCGTTCATGGTCACCACATTTCTATCAGTGTTCTGTCCATTAGTTAGATAGTTGAACCTCCCTGGAAGGAATGATCTACTCCAGCGGTCCTTGACGGTCCTGTATTCCGTGGAACCTTGCAGGGCCTCGAAGTCCATATTGCATATACACGCAAGTTATTATTATATACGAATAAAAAATATATAGTTTGTAGAAATAAATACACATGTATCTCTTTCTATTTATTTATTCATATGTAACGAATCCCATCTCAAGAAATTTGAAGGTTATCGATGAGTGTTTTGCATAGATACATATTATTTGAAATTTTACGCAGATCTTGAGGATCTAGGACAGGAAAAAATGATTTAACGGCGGTGGTTCGTGGTAAAGAAAAGGTTAGAAACTGTCGGGGTCTACTCGTAGTATCGCTTGCCTTTAAAATTAACCGAATGTGACAATTTATTTCTTATTAGTGTCCTTTTTGGCACAAACTAACCCGGCAATGTGCGTGCAAGGAGAAACGAAAGAGAAAAAAAGGAAATATAAAAAAAGGCAATATCTCTAATTTCTACTCAGCGTTAATGGCGAGCTCCTTACTGGATTAATAAAAGTATAGAGTGCTATCGCAGGCGTTATTGAAAAATCGAACTGAAAGCGAAACCCAATAACATGTATGACGTTCAGTGTTAAACGAGTTATAGGTAATAAGGGACATTTCTTGGATATGCGCACGTTATGCACGGGGCGTTTAAGCTCGCTCGACCCTTGTTTATAAAGAGGAGACGAAGGAAGAGAAGAGTAAAGGTGTCAAGCTGCGTAGATCCGGTAGTTTTTTTAGATCATACTCACAATCTTTGCTTCTACACAGAACGATGGTGATTTTTGACCAAGAGGAAAAACTAGATGACGATGTATCGATAGAACTTGTCACAACAGCGGAAAATTATTCAGCCGAAAGTTCTCTCGCGTAAAATAGTGTCTTTTGACTCGGAGATTGAAGCACTTGGTCTCTCCTTTTCTACTTTCGAAACGTTTTTTCCAATAGCTTCTCAGCTATTAGCTGAGGCTATGGCTGAGATCCTGACTTGATCCTTCTGGCTTCTACGTCACGGTTGCGCACATCGAATCGCTTTCATTCACGGAACTTTGTTCAACTTTTGGAAGGAGAGAAAGGGGGTGACAGTGGTAGACAAACGAGCCTCGCGGTCGTGGCACGTTTTTTAGCCGGTAACTAATCTTTTACTGGATATTCTTATTTTCGATGCTTTTACCGGATATTGTCTCGTACAAAAAATAATGGCAAACTTGCGACGAAATCGCGGTTACGTAATTGCCCTGTGAAACGCTGTTGTTCGCTTGTTTCTTATCCTAAAATCATAGTAAAACTCGATTTTTGTCTGGAAATTGTTATTTTACAAATTAGATTTTTCTACAGAGGTAACTCGATCGTTGGAAGAACATAATAGGATCAATTGTGCAACTTTGTTGCTCTATATTATGCGATTTTAATAGGATAAATTTATCACGTACATATCTGATTTTTGCCTGGCTTAGTTTGAACCGATAAGTTTTAATTTATTTATAGAATTGAAATCTTTCGTCGAAATAATTGGAACGTTTGTTCGTAGGATGTTGTTGGCGACACTCGTTAAAATTATATAACATTACGCACATAAGTAATTTCTATTTTAGTTTTTCTTTCTTACTAGATGAAATATTTTCTAAAACCGTAACGGTACGAAATATAATCGTAAATGATAATCGATTTCTCTCGAGGCAACTTTTCCATTCTTCGAAAATCATAATATAAGTGGTTATTTGCAGTGCTAAAAAATTAAAAAATTGCTACTCGATTATTCGTGGAACCGCTGGTAATCACTGTCTCCAGCGATCCTTTCCTCTTAGTATCAAAGAAGAGCCTCTTCGGATCTTTCTGATCGACGCGATAATTTCATTCTCCTTCGGATAACCGTCTATACCAATGAGTGGACGATCGCGTCTCTTTCGTGTTATAAAGTTTCATACAGCGAATCAAATTTTCATCGTTGGATTATAACCGGCGAGGCGGCCGGTCTGACGGCAAATTGGTATGCCGCGCCGCCTCGTTTCTTCTCGCATCGTCGACTCGCCCGCTTTCCTCCTACACCGAGCGTAAACCGACACATGAAATGGACGATAGGGACGTGACAGAAGGAAGGGTGGATTTCCTAGAAATCTCTCGTTACACTTACTCGCTAATTTGGCTCCATCTGATCGGGATCGTGCGTCTGAAATGTGTGTGAAAAGGAAGAAAAGAAGCTTTAGAATAAAAGATTTAGATCGTGATAGACGTGTAATGGATCCTTTTCGCTATCCATCATCGATCGTACGTACGCTCGAAAGCGGAGGTATATTTGTTGCTTATATCAGCGTGCAAATTTACACAGCCTGAAGCATTCAGGTATCGACATTCACTTATGAATCACTCTTTATATACAACGCACAAGGAGAATATTACAATGTAGTGTTCCATGACCCGCAAACGATAAGAAGTGCACGGCCTTGGGCAATTTGACGATTCCGACGTTGCATCGATGCAAACGGCCACCGCTTCGAACGCGTGTTCTAACGTAAGATTAATTGCTTGCTTGATTATACATATTGTATATCGTCCGATGGTGCTGTGTATCAGAGATCGTTGAAATCGTCCAAACGTCCTTTATTCTGCCAGGAATAAAAGAGTATGGCAAGCGATCCAAGAATATCGAGGTGATCTTGAGATCTAGCGAAACGAAACAGTTATTACTATCTAAATGCTACGTATTACGGCTTCCTTTGTACCGCGTGACTTTTGTACAGGGACGTGGATGGGGACGAGGATCGGCGCAAAAAGCCGGCACCCTCGCGAAGACGATAACGGTCGACCATGAGAGGCACCGCTCCGTGCCGGCCACTTGTACGATGACACACACCACCCAACGATCGACGTGCGTAACGATAGCTTATCCGTATTTGCATATTGTGCTCTGTAACTAAGCTACAAAGCTTGTATGTAAGCTACAAAGATATTTTAATAGATTTTAATAGATTAGATCAATGTAGATATTATTTAGAAAAAAAAAAGAGACAAAGAAAGACGAATGTTTAAACTCACGATAATGTATTAATGTATACTCACGATATTTAATTAATTAGCACGGATAATATGTCATAAAGGATGATGCCAAACATAAATATCGTAATGAACATTTTTGAAAGCAACGAAAGACGTTGTTGCTTCGGTTAAAAATATTATTAGAGAAATGATAACAGTATGAATCATCCGGCCATCTATGAGGAATGTAATGGAGCATTTTAATTTTTAAATTTAATTTCTAAAATACGTACATGACCGTTATGTATTATTTGTGGCCGGAAGAATGAAAGATAGATCGGAATGGATAGGGAGAAGATCATTGCCACACGAAGGTGAACGCCGATCATTGCATCTGCGTGTTTGTTCGTTGTGAACCTCGTGGTCACGACGACGTGTGAAACGAGTCATGAAACGAATGAATCTCAGAAGCATGTAGAAGCAAGCAGCAGGGCACGCTGCCAGAAATTCGTTGCACTGCGATAGTTGGCAGATTTCGTGGCGATAAAGGCGCGTTTCCTCTCCTCCTCTAAACTTATCGGACAGTGGCCGCGTTTCAATATCGATGATTTTAACTTGCAGTAAAATATTAGAAAATGGAACTAACAACCACGTAGCGCTTTGGAAAATTGGCGAGTAAATAAAGCTAATAAAGACGAGACATTCTATGTGATACTAAATGAAGTTACGCGTGTCGAATGACGTTTCTCCTTCGTTTCTCCTTCGCTTCTATCAAACGCATTACCGCCCCACTGCGAGTAAATGGGTACTTACGAACATTTCGCTGAGAGGAGAATTAAAATAACGAGTAAATTAAACGTTGATTTTATGATTATCGTAGATCCCCTCAATAATTCAGCCTGCGAGAGCACAACACAAGTAATAATCGCGATAGTAATCGTAATTGTTCGATGACGTCTTTCGTTATTGTCTTGACATTGAGACTTGTCGAACTTTATCCTTCTTCGCAGGTTCTTCCGCGTAACTATAGTATAACGAATAAAATACAGTTTTATTCTTTTTTTGTATCAATGAAACGACGATTTATTCGTTAGCCCTAAATAGGGATGAGTTTCTAATTTGAGAGGAGGTTGTATTTTTGTAAGTACTATTATATGCTACAACTAGACAAATACTACAAACGTTACTACTATACGCGATATTATACGCATCATGTTAACACGAAATAACATATTTATACGTGTTGTACGTACTTATTTATTGGCAGAGCGACGCATTTCGGAATGCGTAGTACGCTAGTATCGCTAGTTGCTAATTAGTTGGAGATAATGCAACAGATATTACTTATCGTGGCATTTAAAAACTTTATAGACGATAAATATATGTAATATAAATTATGTAGCGAGTATTCAAAGAACGATAGTTTATCGTAGTATACGTTACTGTATAATACTTTGATCGCTTTATTCTATTATACACTCATTCATTTACACTTTATATGTTTCCTTATTTTATGGAGGATGATTATTGGACAGACATTTGAGAGCAACGACAGAGATGGCGATAGAGATAGAGATAGAGATAGAGATAGAGATAGAGATAGAGATAGAGATAGAGATAGACGCGCATAAAGGATGTAGATGTGCAGAGAGCGGTGATATGGATGGTGCGTACGCATTTCTGGGGAATAGGAGAAAATAGGAGAAAGAGCAAGTTTGGAGGAGATTACGGAAGAAGGAGGATGATGTTTAACGTTACGGCGAAGAGCATAATGATGTACGCGGTAGAAATATAGGGAATAGAAGATGGAAAGTCGTAGAGAAGAAACGGAAGCTGGGAAAATATATATAAAAGCTGACTGCTTAAGCCTTAATGCGCTCAGAAGAGAAATTGATATATAGGAAATAGATGTATGATAATAGGGAAGAGTGGAATGACACGAGCAAGGGAGAAATTCTGTGAGAAAAGAGGAACGGACGGCTGGAAAATGGAAAGCAGAGACGATAGAAGATTTAGCGGAAAGATGGAGGAGCGAAGCAGAAAAGGTAGAAAAGGGAGAAAGAAAGGGAGAGGAAAGAATGGCAGCTGGAGAACTCAAAGTATGACAGAGAATACGTGAGACGGAGGCAGGGAAAGGTACTCTTAAATAAGTAAAATACCAACAAGAAAAATGAGAAGCAAAGAAGGCAAAGATGGTAGCTAGATTCAGAGTATTCGGAGTATTCGGAGTAATTTAAGTGGGTGGCTAGTAAATACTGGACGAACGAGGAGAAAAAGAAGTTTAAGAATGGACGAAGAAGGTGATAGACGAAAGAAACTTAACAGGCAATAAGAGGAGAAAGATATTTGTTATCTATTTATTAATGAACGTATATTCGTACATTACATACATTATCCAGAAGTTTCGCTACTTTGTTTTACATTTTACTTTTTCCACGATATCATTGAATTCTCCGAAAAGAGGAAGAGGAGAAGGCGATCCATCCATATTTTCATTTTGTTTTAATATCGGAACAGATCGATAAAAGAAAATTGGGAAGATAAACTTTTCTTCGCTTAATGCATACCTCCCTTTTCTTCAACTTGTATTTTCGTTCCTTTCGGTAACAGACTACCGACCGACCGATTCTTCCGTTTTGCATCCGTCTGTCTTTTTTTCTTTTCGCAGAGGCGTTGTTTTTTCACCGAAGCCGGCTGGCCATCGACTGTCGATACGGTTCTCCTCTGGTTCGTACGTATCGCAAATTAATGCACCAATCAGAGTGGAATAAATTTCAAAGGATCTCTGACCAACGTACCAGCGAATTTTCTCCAAGGTGATTACAATAAATATCACTATAATAAAATCATTACGATGCGATTGAAATAAAACTATAACAAAGCGTAATCTTGTTTCTGTGTTGTCTTTTACGTAGAATGTAAGATTATCAACGAAACGCGTGGAAAATAAAAAATTGCTGAGTAGGTTTTTACCTATTAACGCTGCGTGTTCTTTTTAGCTGGTTAGGCGCTCAACCATATTGGTATTTAAAAAGGTGTAAGATAATAAAGCACTAAACTAAATCAAAGTAGGTAATTGAAACGATTTTAGAAAGAGAAAGCATTTAGAAATAAGATGTCATAAATAGTGGGCAGCGTGATGAAATGACTGACAAAGTGATGAAAGAAGACGAAAGAAGACGAAAGAAGACGAAAGAAGACGAAAGAAGACGAAAGAAGATGAAAGAAGACGAAAGAAGATGAAAGAAGATATTAGAAGACGAAAGAAGACGAAAGAAGATGAAAGAAGAGGAAAGAAGAGGAAAGAAGAGGAAAGAAGAGGAAAGAAGATGAAAGAAGATGAAAGAAGATGAAAGAAGACGAAAGAAGACAAATTCGGTGAAACGACCAACAGTCTGTGCTAAATAGAGTGGCAAAGCGACGAAAGTGCAGAGATGCGAGCGAGTTGACCGAGGCGACAGAAGATTTAAAGCCGCGAATAAAAGAGGAGTGTGTGTAAAGTGTAAGGCGTAAGGAAGCGGCGACTGCGAATGGTGCTCGAAAAGATTCGTAATTTTCGTAGAGCGAGAAAACCACAGAGTGGTGTCCGTGGAAAGAAAAAAAACGGAGTTTACGGTCAGAGCGAAAGTAACGAGTAACGAACGGAAGGACGAGGTTAAAGTAACAGGAAGGCAGGTATGTGTAACAGCTTGGAGAGACGACGAGTAGAGAGCGAAGAAACAACATGGTAACAACATGGTTAAATAGAAGGACACGCAGAGAGAAAGAGGACGTGGGAGTGGAAAAGAGGCGGAAGAGAGGCGAAAGAAGAGGAAGAAGAGGCTGTAGCTTATAGTTACGGCTCGTGCTTGAAATGAAACGTTCGTGTTATATTTTACGGCCTTGATCCCGGACGAACATCTTTTGGAAATTAATTACAAGTGGCGCGCTCATCCTGACTAACAGGTTATGTACCGGCTATGAATTACGTTTTATCCTCGTTTCTACGGTTATACCGTTACTGCCGCGGCTAACGAACGAGTCGGTGAGTTTAAAAAATCGTTTCGCGCGAGATGCGCAAACGCGGTAAATTGATGGAGGTGGAGACGAGAATGGCGGAAGAAGGAATTACAAAAGGGGGTGGATGAGATGAAGGTTGGTAAACGACAGGATGGTTCGCAACGAAGGCGATTAATCGGAGAGCGTTAAACGCAAGGTCCGTGGCGAAAATTAATTTCTATTCCCTTTTTATATACGTCTGCCACGGAGAGGTGAGAATAACGACCAACGATATATAACGATCACTGATAAAAATATAGCAAGTATGATAAAAGGATAGATTAGGTAAACGGAATGGGAATAGATCGATAGAAAATAAATTACGAAGAAAAATTTGTTGGTTACTTGCGATATTTAGATAGGGTAATTTAATGATGGTCAAATTTTTTTAAAGGTGTTCATCCACCTACGTATAACGATAGGATCTGGTTGTTGGAAAATTTGGATTAGTTTATCCTTTGCCATAGCTATTTACGTAAATATTTCAAATAATAAATTCTCTTATAATTGGTTTCTCAAGTTGTAGAAGCTAGAAAGTTAATTCGAATGATTTCAAAGTAAATGGCAAGAACTGAGAGAGACGCTAACGTTGGAAATATCGTTTACGTTGGTAATGGGAACGTGAAGGGGAAAATTATAAACAAAGGGAGAAGAGTGAAGTATAGTATAGTATAGTATAGTATAGTATAGTATAGTAACGGCGTGTAAGAAGAAAACAGTGGAAGAAGAAAAACGCTTGCCAGCTAAACAGGTGTTGGGTTAACGAAAACGCTTCATCCTGTTTTCTCACTAATTCACTGTCGATATCGTTTCCGGCAATGAGTCATTCTTTATAAAAGGGAAGATCCAGATACCAGAAATCAGTTTCACGCTGAATAGTTTATTTCAATCGAGTTTCGTGGTCGAATACTATACTAAGGCGTGTTTCGCCTAGACAACGAAATACGATACCTGTTTTTCTATCGATGACGCGCAAATTACAGCGTCTTATAAACAGCCTAGTAAAACGGGGGAAAAAAGCAGACAGACCAGATGTGCTTTTGCCGAAGAAAATTGTTGCTTAAGTCGCTTTGGGCAAGTAACTAAACAACGATGAATACGTAGCGAACAAATTTTAAGCGCTATCGAATATCTGTGTGTCAGACTGACGCGAGTCTTTGTTCGTACTGTTCGGAGTAAAAAATTTCCTACAGTTTGCTCATAAAACATAAAAACATAGCCGACGATTATCTTCTTACTATTTATACAAGTTATACGAGTTTCGAGTCGGTATGTTTCTAAAAAAAAGGAAACCAATAATACCAATTTAATTCGATTAATTTACTAATTATTAATTCATATTAGTAATAGTAATGTTACTGGTTAATTTATCGTTCGCGAAATAATTAACTAATGAATTTATCTTTGTTACGACAAGGAAGGACAAGGAAGAAATAGAGGAAGCGTCTACTATACGTAAAAGATTCGAGTAGTTCCGCAAAATGTAATCTTACGTCATACGCAACTGTAAACAAATTATAAATATAACATTCTCGACGATAGGTTGGTTTATTTTTCAACTTGGAAATTTTTCACTTGCATTTAGCTAGGTAGAAAGACGTGCAAAGAGTGTGTAGGTCGTCTGGCGTAAATTTGAATATCGAAAAGCGATAACGATACGGAAGATTTTGTCAACCTCTTCTCGTGCTGTCTTCGCGTGTCTTCGCGTGTCTTCGCGTGTCTTCGCGTGTCTTCGCGTACTGTCGCTCCACTTTGTTGCCGTCACGGATTCTCCCTCAACCGATTCTCTCCAGTCACGAAAATAAACTTTTATCCGTATTTTTTTGTCCTGTACTTTTTATATATGCGAGCGTCGTTCTTACAGCAGAGGTTTCTACGATGTGTGTGTTACGATGCTTGTCGCGTGTACTGTGTACAGTTGTACGTTACCCACGCACGATACTGCTATCTTTTGCGAGTATCTCGAAAACTAGATTTTTCGCAACAGACCGATGGAAAATGTTATTCGGAATCATGCCCCCATGACCATGTATTCGGAGATGGTGGAAATTAGCGAGAACCACCTAGCTTCCCGACAGGTTCACCTTATCGGTGGAATGGCATTTGATTATTCGTTTGAACCGAACGGAATCTGATAATAATTATTTCAATTGAAAAATTGACCAGAGGTGATATATACGTATGTATGTAGAGCGCGTCGAACAATATCTTCCTTCTTTTTTCTTCGTTGAACGAACATTTTACCTTGCAGTCTGATGGTAAATCACTGCTGCTGCAGCAGTATTGATACTAATGAGCGAAAAATACGTCCATTACGTATGGGCGATATAACGAAGTGACGTACAAAGTGTTTCTCGCATAAAGCAAATCTTATATAAAGCAAAATTAAACGGATTCGAGCGGTACAGGTTACAGGTGGTAAGCGAATATGTATATAGGTGTGTGGTGTGTGGCTGTCTCGAAAGTAGAATAGTTCGCACATTCGAAAGATAGAGGTATTTGTGCGTGAAAACGATTAGTTTAGGAGATATTTCGATTGTAATTTTGTAAAATTTAGTGTACGAATAGGCTGGATAACTTAATTACGAATATCGTTTTCTCGATCGTGAAAGAGTTTAACGACCGATATGTTACACCTCGTCTTTCCAAAAAACCAGAGTAGAGAACGCGGGTCGAGACTAATTACTTTGATCCGGTCGATCGATCGCGATCGAATTAAACGGATTACGTCAAGAACATCGAAGACCAAGAAGAAGGAAGCAAAAAGAACGAACGTTGAGGAGGGGATTCGTGGAAAGGGAGGGGAGGGAGGGGAGACTGGGCGAAAAGAGGCGCGTCGTGTATGGTCTTGTTGTTGTTGTACCCAGCGGCAAGCCTAGTCGAATTTCTCTCTCATCTCCGCTGTCGGTTGGCGCGAGCGTACAGTCGCGTTTCTACGTGCGTATTCACCGTGTCGTGTTATATGGACGCATCGCGCCGTTGTCGAATACGCGGCGGTACGTTGGCGGGAATGCGGGAATGGAGGAATGGGGGAATGGGGGAATGCAGGAATGCGGGAATGCGGGAATCTGAGCCAGTCTGGCCGCGGATAAACGATAAGGGGGCAAGGAAATCGGCAGTGACGATTGTAGGATTCATCTATCGAGAATAAATGCTCGAAGAATCGTTTATCGAATAGCTTTGTCGGTACAGAGATTTGCATATTCGGCGTGACACGTATGATTCTCTCTATCTAATATTAGAAACGAAAAAGAATCTCTAACTATTTGTAGCAGTATGATGTGAATTACGTAGGGGTTGATAACTCGCGCGATAAATCTCGGTAAATCGTTTCGAATGTTGAGAGGTGGAAATTGCAGGACGAAACTAGAATATAAAAGGATTAGGTTAGACGGAGTAATTTCTTTATTGCAATTCGATGAACTTTGTGAATTGGGCGGACGAAAAGACAGGAAGAAGGAGGTAACGAGGAGACGGCGGTCATCTATTTGTGAATCGATTAGTCGCGTGAAAAAAAAAAAAAAGAAAAAAAAGAATACAACTGTAAAAAAGGGAAACCGAAAAGTGAGATTCGAGAAAAGGTGTCTTGTGCAAGGTACTGCTGCTTCGGAATATCGAAATGGCGGAAGAAAGAAAGAAGCAAGGCGTCGTTGAAATAATTACGAGCCGTAAGGCGAAGGGGCACGATAGGTTCGTGTCGGAGAATTAAAAACGCTGCTGGAATAATTCAAATTCAGGAAAAAGAAAGTGTGACGCAAAGAAGAGTGAGAAGTTGTAAAAAATTGGAGCAAAAGTTGGCGGAGATTGCGAGACTCGTCGCGTAATCGTCGCGCGTAATCGTCGCGCGTAATCGTCGCGCGTAATCGTCGCATAATCGTCGCATAATCGTCGCGTAATAGAGAAAAATGGGAAAAGAAGAAGCAGCGGAATAGTAACACGACCGAAAAAGATAAAACGAACGAAATTTGAACGATCTAGGTGCGTTTGTGAGTTAAGTTAAGTACGAATTTCTGATGGAATAATTAACTTGCGTCTTTCGGTAATATCGTATATGATGATATCGAAATTTTGTGTGTGTGTGTGTGTGTGTGTGTGTGTGTATGTGCATGTGTGTGAATGAATGGATTTATCGTTGAAATGTATCGTTGAGAAAGGGGAAGAACAGCGAATTAAATAGATGGGCTTTCTGATAAATGGGTAATTGATAATGATATAGAGGAAGGTAAAAATATGAAAAGATAGAAAATATACGCTTTTTATAGAAAGCTCTGGTATAAGAATGTCAATGAAATGTAAGCGAAACTTGCTTTCCTAACACTGCGAATAAAAGATGAATTGGAAACATTTCGGAACAAGGAGCAACGAGGAACAACGAGGAACAATAAGGAAGAATCTGGAAGCGGAATTGAAAGGAAATATGTAAAATACGCAGTAGGAATGGAACTGTGAAATCAATCGCGATACTTGGGAAGCTGAGAGATATTAGCAATTTGCTGCATCTGCGCCGATAGGTTATCCGCTGCGTGTGACGGAACCACGAGAAGATTTTGATCAACGAACCGAGAGGAAATTGAGATTAAGACACGTTGCATTATGCGATGGACGCGACAATTTAATCGATCGGAGACGGTTTACACGAATTGTACGAATTGAATTTTACGAAGATCGACGACGAATAACGACGAATAACGACGAGTAACGACGAGTAACGACGAGTAACGATGTCTGCCGACCGCGCAAATTCCAACACACGCATTAAAAGTTTATAACACAACGACGTCTCATTAACGGACGAAGATTGCCGATTCGACAAACGATTCTTGTGAAAAGGCGGTTCTCGTTTGTACGTTTATCATTTCCACATGTACCTTACTGTTTTCTTCGTGTCGTTTAACGTTAACATAGAACCGTTTTATTATTATTTCCCACCACGGTGAATTTACGCGATAAAGCGATACATATAGAGAATAATATAATAAATAGAGAAATAAATAAAATAGTAAAAGAAGAAAAGCAAATAAATAGAGGAACAAAGGAATAACGGTAGAGAAAGCAGAGTGTATTTGGTCAAATAATTCCACGTATAACGGCCAGAAGTCGCGTGGGTTCTTGGAAAATCCGACCGAAGATGAGACTTACTCGAGTCAAGGTCTCCAAGTATACATAGCAGCAGAATCGTCGAGCTTCGTGCTTTTCAGAGTTTGTTGGAAGTTGTGTGGACGAGCAACGGTCATTTTGATGCTTGTCGATACTTGAGTTCGCGATTTAGATCCTTTCCTTTTTAGTTGATCAACGAGTTTGCTGTTGGCTTAACAGCAAATAACGGCAAATAACGGCAAATAACGGCAAATATTCGTTACCAAGCTTCGTACAAGCTTAATATTTAATACTTCAATTGTCGTTAATATTTCAGCTGTTGTAACAGCGGTCGGTGCAACGTTCAAGTCGAAAATCTAGTTAATTGAAATATCGAATATCTGGTTTAGCAGGACACCTCATCTTTAATCGTAAAAAGCACAGCAGTTGAGTGAGATTTTCAACGGAACGATGTTGGGTGAAATTATGCAGCGATCAGTTTCGAGATATTCAAAGTGCCGTTCGTGTCCGACGCTAACGGGAAATTTTCTTCTTTTGTGGTTGCTGTCTGTGTCAGCCGGTGTCGCTTGTTCCTTCAACAAATGTTGCCCATTTGGAGAAGTTTTCTCAGGGATGTCGAAAGTGGATTGCGTTGCGTCCCCACGTGCTCCGCAAATCGTTGCCAGTGATCCTACTAACAAGAACGTAACTTAC
This sequence comes from Bombus pyrosoma, assembly GCF_014825855.1. Lineage (NCBI taxonomy): Eukaryota > Metazoa > Arthropoda > Insecta > Hymenoptera > Apidae > Bombus > Bombus pyrosoma. The sequence continues at coordinate 5,228,665 of NC_057770.1, read as the reverse complement.
GGCCAACTTCCTATTTGCCAGAAGCCTGAATATATTACCACTCTGCCTCTTGATGAAATCAACTCGGCTGATATTTTACAGGTACGCGATAGCGGTTGCTTGTTTTACTTTATGTTTGTCAATACATGTTGCAAATCGTGCTATATAAAGGATCGATGCAGATCTTGCTACCACTTTTCTTAGATGAAACATTTATGATATAACAACGATAAAGGAAAATATTACGATAATAGGCATGAAAAGTGACCGCAGGATGACGCAGCAATTAAGTTGGCAATGAAAGTTTAAACTTTTTCGTATTTACAGAGTCCGTACTGTATCGATATTCTGTACAACGATATCACTCGGCTCGTTGTTCCGACACTCGTGCATTGTAAATCGAACGAAGACAAGGATCGAACACGTCCATTCCCAAAAGCACCATCGTTATCGGAATTTTTAAACGTCAGAAAATGTTGCTCGAATAATACTGTTTTTAACGTAGTAACGGGAGATTGTGAATTCGATCGTTATTACTCGAAAACGAACAATTTCTTGCCGTTACTCACCGATTACTTACGGGAAAACGAGGATTTTCCGAACGTGCAGTTATTTCTGCTTCATACAGGCATGCCAAAATGTTCTTCAGGCGCGATCTTCACGCACGAGATCGATTCAGCAGACATCATCAATGGAACTTTACAGGTGAGTGGATCCTCGAACGTGAATTCGCGCCACGCTAGATTCTCCATTTTTCAATCTCCAATCTACGAATAATTCGTTGTATATAATTCATTATTTCTTAATCATTTAGTTTTCAATCGAGTTTCTAGAACGAACGAAGAAAATACAAAAAAAAAAAAAAAAAAAAAAAAAAAAAAAAAAAAAAAAAAAAAAAAAAAAAAAAAAAAAAAAAGGAAAGGAAAGAAAAGAAAACTTGCCCACCTTGCCCCAATTTTTCAAAGTTATACCATAAAATATAATAATGTTGTAATTTATACCATCTGGATCGTTAAATCCAAACCGTTTTCTTTTTTCGGAGCCACAATATCTGTAACAACGAAGGTCGGAAGATAAATGAGTTGGTCGAAGGATCTTGGAATTTGGGGGAAAAATCATTTTGTTACACGAGGAGAAACAAATTTCAAGGATAGCCAACTATATGTATATTTTTCAAGCGTTCATTTACTTACGTGACGCATCTTCTTGCTCAACAACTGTACTCTCTTTGTTGCATTTATTTGAATTCTATACCATTTACAAAGATATCGTTATCGGCATATCGTTAGGGGCACGCCAATCTCGATATTCCTGCTTGTTCTCTGCTTGAGATAATATTTTTTCACAAGCGTTTCAGCGCTTCTGTATACTTTTGCGCGCCTGTGTGTTGTGTATACATACACATACGTATATAGTAAAAAATATAATATTCCGTTGAATATAATAGATTTGTGTATACTTGAAACTATTCGATATTCATAAAAAAGATACATATACGTAGTATTAGGAAAATAGTGGAGAAGTAGAGGAAAATCGGAGCAAATTGATACGGTTCTTAGCTCTCGATTAAAGAAATTGTTGTTTTACCTCTTGATACATAGATTAGAGGTGAATATTCGAAAGAGTACGATAGAGCGTGAATAAAAGTAGTCGTTAAATTTCACTGTATCAAAGCACCCACACGATTTGAATTTGTCAAAGCGTTTATCCAACAAAAAGGTGGGAAATTTCCGGCTTTAGTTACGCGAACGATGAAGTCACGCATGCAGAAGCTACGCCTTAAATTATAATAAACAAAGTTGGGACGCGACGCAAGCGTTAATTCGTTGCAGGCATCAACGGTTTCATCATTGTCCCTTTCTCTAGGTTCGTTGTTCCGTCGAATTTTTTCTCACCGTATTCAGCAGGCACGGCATCGAACTGTTTCTTGCTTTTTGTTTTCTTTCTCTTGCTGTTCTCCACTTATACATAACAGATTGTTTCTTTTTCGAAGAATTTTCTCTTCTCTAATTATCGAATATTTCAAACGTATCTTGAAACGCGAACGTGTTATTAGCTGTAAGTTATATCATTCTTTTGTATTCTTTTTTTCTTTTGACGTATATTCATCAGCATATCCACCAGCACCGTTTGTTCGTGTTATAAAGTATAAAAAGTAGGTTATAGTACTAGAATAAAGTAAAATATCGGTGAAACTTTGGAATGAACCATATGTAAAAGTATGTAGATTATGCTAGTTTACTAGAGATTTCGCGATAATATGCTGTATACCGTATTACATACTGTTGTGAACGTTGAAAATGTAGAGTACCATTTTTTCGTCTCAAGTGTTGTCACGAGGAAAACTGAATTTTACAATTTGTCTAATACATAACGCGTATCGCGGGCTCGTTGTTGACAACGAGCATTGAAACAACACATTAAAAAGGCTACTATATTTAATATATATTAATATATATTAAATATATATTAAATATAGTATATTTTCGTACGGGGAACTACCTTCTGTTGATTGTCCATTACTGTCCCTTCCAATACGATCCTCTTATCCTTCATGTTTGAGCCTTTTTCTCCGTGCCGTAATTACGTTATCCATCGTATAGCAACGAAAAGTGTAATACGCAATGTTACGAAATTGCTAAGTAGTCCATATCCTACGTATTTGACGCGTCTTTTATTTTAAATTGAATTTTAATGGATCGCGCGATAGATGGTTCACGAGTCTTCTCTTTTGTGAATTGGAGATATTCTACTTAATAATTGCGTGGTATTAGATCGTAATGGATTTTTAATTTGCTTTGTCCTTTGAGTGTAATGGACTTTTAATGGCTGTTTTCGTTTAATTGGTTTCCTCTTAAAGCGAAAAACATCGCGACACAGATATTACGTTCCTATACCTCCCGTTGTTTATGATCTTTTACAGATATTAAAAAGATTAACTACACCCGCTTTTCTCACTCAGCTATACGTTTCCTTTCCTTTTCCATTGAAACGAGAAACGTATTCCTAAAGGATTACCTGCCAAAGCAACAACGAATAATAATATTTTATGCATTCTTTAACGTTTAACGCGTTTACCTTCTTTATGTTATATACATAGGTACGTCGGGTAATGTATATTACACAATCGAATTTTATTTTCAACACACTTTCCCTGCATATGTACGTGTAGTTAAATTACGTATATATAATTATGTATGCATAAACAAACTAAACTAACTAAAGAGGCAGAAGCTTATAAAATAATAAAGGTAATGTGGAGAAAGTTATTAACGTATGTTGATGTGTGCCTCGAGACGAGTTTGCGGTAGGTGGAAAAAGAAAGAAAAAAAGAAAAGAGAGAAGAAGAAGAAGAAGAAGAAGAAGAAGAAGAAGAAGAAAAAGGTCATAACGAGGAGAAGATTAATAAATAATTATTATTCATTTTGTCGTTAGACAAGAGTCGTCGTTTAACATAATAATTTTTATAGTATAAGATAAGTTTTTTTTGTGGTTTTTTTTAAAATAGATTATCGGATCGAAATACAATGTTGAAGCAATTTTTCGAAATTCCTCCAATGACCATCTTATTTTATCGAGAAGGTCGGAAACTTGTTCCAACGGATTTTGTACGATATTTTATACGAGTAAATTTTATTTTTCATTCCTAACTATAGGACGCGATGCTTGCTCAGCTATTTTGCAGTATATGCTTCGATAACCTTTGCTCGATATCCAGAAGCGGAAGCGACTAGGTGCAGGATTTGATATTTGAACTTTATGGTTCGTGTCCTATAACTTTAAACTTCCACGACGGGTAACGAATTTGATAAGAAGACATTCTGTCGGTCCCCTTTAATTCGTACGTCGACCGTAACGAAACGAAACGAAACGAAACGAAACGAAACGAAACGAAACGAAACGAAATGAAACGACAAAATCAAGTTACATTTTCCCTCCCGATATTTCCACCTCTGAGCGCACGATACCCTTAGGCATCTTTTACCCTTTGTGTCGTCGAAAATACACGCGACATCGCGCCAGATTTACAGATACACGGCCAATATTTACGACCCTTGTTTTTAAAAGAATATTTGAAGGAATATTTGATTGCCCGATTTTTTAAAAGAATATTTTCCAGATCGAACGAAGCGTTGCAACAGAATTCACCGTGATTTTTGCATTTTGTGTTTGTTATGAGACGCTTATGTCGCGTGCACTGGATAAAGGACGGATAAACGACGGATAAACGACGGATAAACGACGGCTGGAGAAGTTTGTATTATGAAATTTTTTATTTAGCTAGCATTTTTTCCCACTCGGTTCAATCGCGATAAAAAAAAAAAAAAAAAAAAAAAAAAAACTATAGAAAAATATTTGTACGGATAAAAGAGTTTGACGTTTCGATGTTTTTGAATTTGAAAATCCGAGTCATAGTTTTAGCGGATGTAAATTCTACTTCCTTTTTATTATTCCGTATGGAAAAGCTATTGCGATACTTTGGTTGACAGACAATACGATTAGTTTAATCGCGTTAATCTTGTAACGAAACTTACTATACGAGAGAATGATCGTTTTCGAGAACCAACCTGATGCGTAATCCGCGAGACTGTAGGATGGAGTCACTCGCGGACGAACCTGGCGCGAGATGAGCGAGCCGCGGGAGATTGAAATGCGATGCGAAATTGGCGGCGAGTTTCTGGGAGAAGGGTGACGCAAACGAATTCGATGCGAAATCGAGGAGTCACTGGGAGATTGGCAAGCCTGGTGGAAGGTGTTGGGAGGGTGGAGAAAATACAGAGGAATCTGACGCGCGTGAAATCGGGCAGCCATTGGGTTGACGAGATTTTCTGCTCTATCGAGGCTTTCCTTTTTCCTCCTAATTTACCAGCTTCGTAATTTTAATTGACAAAAGTCGACACGACTCGAGCGATAAAGTGTCGTATCGTGCGAGTAGGCACGTTCAACTACGTTGCGAAGGATCATTGACTTGATCGTTAGGTCTCAAGTAACTAGAGAACTAAACTCAAATTTACAAACGCCGCTGTTTTCATTTTTATCTTTACACTGTCTACCGACAGAAAGATGGCTTTGTTTAAGCATCGCCTTCTGATGTTGGAGAAGAGGTAGAAGTCGCAAGAGGCGAGATCTCGCGCGTACGTTGGGTACTCGAGCGCGGTGTTGTTTCTGTTAAAAGCGAATAATTTTTTTGGCGGACAATGCGTCGTGGGTGAGCAGTGGCTTCGTTGTTAACTTTTGCAATCCGATATTTTCTGACCGAGCGTAAAAACACGCTTATATTTGAAGATGCGTCAAGTTGTACCGACTGACACGATCGAGCTGAATTTTCTCGCATTATCGGTAGTCGAAACATCTTTTATAGCTGTTTGTTTTTTTATCTCTACCCTACCTCTCCCGGTTTCCAAGCTGCGTAAGGTCATTCTCGTCTTTTTCTGTCGGACGTCGTATCACCAACAATCGCGGCTCTCTCCCTCTTTCTCCCTCTCTCTTTCTCTCTCTTCCTCTCTATAAATGTTTAGAATAAAGGTGTTTTTGTTTCCTACGTGTTTTTCAAGGAATTTGTACGCTGCAGATGGATTTAGGATGTTTTCTGTCTGTAACATGTGCGTTTCTGTTTCCATTCTTTTTATATGATAACCGAAAGTTAACTAAAGTTATACGAAATTAAAGTTAACACACCCGTTAAACAAATCTTTACCACTACTACCATGCCGCTGTTAGGATCGCGATCCTATGTTAATGCACATATATGTGCGTATGCAATTTTATTTATAACCACTTATGTCGCAGTAAATGTAACGTAACAAGTAGAATTTTCTTTTTGTCACAAATTGTAGCTCTGTTACTCGGGATGTTCGCCTCTACGGCACATTGGAAATTCAGCAAAATTTTCCAGACAATTATCGTTGTTAGAAATATGGTACCTAAGATTTTTCAACGAGTGTGTTTCCAAACATCCTCCTCGTCCGTCATTTCACATGTAATTGCTCTTGCATCGTTCGTATGAATGCAAATACAACATCCGTATTTAACGATCCGTACCCTTACGATCAATTCCTGCACGATAATCACTGAGGATAGCAGCGACATCCATAGCGACGTTTCGCGCTACGATTTTTTCCCGGTCATCCGGCGATAAACATTGTTTACCATAGCGTAGCGTGGCGCAACGCGACGTAGTAAAGGTAGTTTCAGATGGTCAGAGCCTTTATCCCGGCCGGTGAAAGGATGCGAACGCGGTAAATAAATCTACGGGGCGTGGTGGCGGTAGCGGTAGTGACATAGCAGCTGTAGTGGCGGCGGCGGTGGCGGCGG